>NW_012101702.1:51201-60912 GCF_000951045.1 Mandrillus leucophaeus
ACCCAAATGTCCATCAGTGACAGACTGGATTAAGAAAATGTGGCACATATACACCATGGAATACTATGCAGCCATAAAAAAGGATGATTTCATGTCCTTTTTAGGGACATGGATGCAGTTGGAAACCATCATTCTGAACAAACCATCGCAAGGACAGAAAACCAAATGCCACATGTTCTCACTCATAGGTAAGAACTGAACAGTGAGAACACTTGGACACAGGATGGGGAACATCACGTACTGGGGCCTTTCATGGGATGGGGGGAGGGGGGAGGGATAGCATTAGAGAAATACCTAAAGTAAATGACGAGTTAATGGGTGCAGCACACCAACATGGCACACGTATATGTATGTAATAAACCTGTGCATATGTACGCTAGAACTTAAAGTATAATAAATAAATAAATAAATAAAAGAAAATGTGGTTCCTCTAGTCAATAGGTTCCTTACATCAGCCAAAGACATTCACAGAGAGATGAGTTAGGAGAAATAGTACCATAAGCAAGAGGGAAAAAACTGTCATCTCTCTTCCCTCTGCTCTTCATATTCTCTACCCGGATGAATGTGGTTTTCATTTTATACCCAATTCTAGATATAAAAATAAAAACAGATATTGTTAGTTTCATAATGCAAGGAGTTCTAATGCATTAAACTTTCGTTTAGTTATTTTGAATGTTATTAATATAGAAAAGTACATCATATGTACATCATATGTAGTAACTGTTACACTCATTCATTCAAAACACATGTACTGAGTGTCTTCCCTAATCAAGAATGGGCCCTAAGAGGCAGCACCTATTCTCTATTCACTATTTCAGTCTGATTTCAGGGAAGAAGACAGACCTAACCTGGCTCGATTTTTACTTTTGTGATCTCTAATCTTCTCAGTACTCAATACAATTAGAGGATCACATTATTTACCTGCTCAAAATCCTTCAATGGCTTCTCATGTCAGTAGACTAAAATCCAGACTGGTTACTTTGTCTTATTTATTCTTGAATAAGCCTGCCTCTGTCTCTCTAATTTCAGGTCTTGACAGTATCATCCACAGGCCTTCTTTCAGGATCTCACATCTGCCTAGCTTCTCCCTACCTTAGGACTTTACACATGCCTCTCCTCCGTCTGGAGCATTCTCTCTCTCACACACACACACACACACACACACACACACACACACACTATGCATAGCCAGCTCCTTCTTAGTCTTCAGGTTTCAACGTAAATATAACCTCTTGGAGAAAACTTCCCTGAAACTAACATGTAAAATAATTCACGTCACATGCTTTCTCTTATTTCCTAATTTTTCATTCATCATACTTACAGCAATTTGTAATCATGTCATTTACTTGTTAATTTTTAAAGTTTCTTCCACTAGGTTATACATTCCATGAGGGCAGTGACACTAAGCAGTACTATCTCTTGACCTAGTAGATGTTCAGTAAATTTTGTTGAATGAATATTAAATGAATAAAACAATAAAGAAATAATTGCAAGGCAGCATTTACACAAGCACATGGCAGTTTAGTACTCATTCTAGATGTATATTCTAGGAAAGCCTTCATCAGAATATAATAGAATTTGCAGTAAGATATTTTGATAGAAGTGAAATAATCTAGTTTGATAGGTCATATGTTCCCAGGAACATTTTTTCTTTCACTGAGTTCAATGAAATGAAGGGAAAAGAAAAATCCTTTGTGAGCACCATCAAACCTCTTCTGAATGTACAAAGTACAGAGGTGGCTTTGGTTCTATGCAAGAAGCTTCTGGTAGTCAGTGCTTATTTTGTAAGAGGAGAAAACTGAAACTTTCTGTGAGTGACTCTAGGATTACAACTAAGACCTAAAACCCAGTCTACTTCTAGTTCCTTCCTGCTCCACTTCTACTGTGAACACAAAGTCTAGCAATCTGTAGACAATTTACAGACATTATCCGTGGCCTTTCTCATATTTATTATTTCTTCTTTTCTCTATTTTTTAACTTTTAAGTTCAAGGGTACATGTGCAGGTTTGTTAGATAGGTAAATTCGTGTCATGGAGGTTTATTATACAGGTTATTTTGTCACGCAGGTATTAGGCCTAGTACCCGTTAGTTATTTTTCCGCATCCACTCCCTCCCACCCTCCACCCTCTAATAGACCCTAGTATCTTTTGTTTCCTTCTATGTGTTCATGTGTTCTCATCATTTAGCTCCCACTTATAAGTGAGAAGATGTGGTATTTGTTTTTCTGTTTCTGTGTTAGTTCGCTAAGGAGAATGGCCTCCAGCTCCATCCATGTTCCTGCAGAGGACATGATCTCATTTTTTATATGGCTTTGTAGTACTCCATGGTGTATATGTACCATATGTTCTTTATCCAATCTACCACTGATGTTTATTTAGGTTGCTTCCATGTCTTGCTATTGTGAATAGTGCTGCAATGAACATATGCATGCATGTATCTTTATGATAGAACAATTTATATTCATTTGGGTATACACCCAGTAATGGGATTGCTGGATTGAATGGTAGTTCTGTTTTCAGGTCTTTGAGGAACAGCCACACTGTTTTCAACAATGGTTGAACTAAGTTATAATCCCACCAATAGTATATAAGCCATCCTTTTTCTTCTCAACCTCGCCAGCACCTGTTATCTTTTGACTTTTTAGTAATAGCCATTTTGGCTGGTGTGAGATAGTTTTGACTTGTATTTCTCTAATAATCAGTGATATTAAACTTTCTTTCATATGCTTGTTGGATGCATAGGATGTCTTTTTTAAAAAAAATTTAATTTAATTTAACTTTGGTTTAGTTTAAGTTCTGGGATACATGTGCAGGACATGCAGGTTTGTTACATAGGTAAATGTGTGCCTATCAACCCATCACCTGGGTATTAAGTCCCACATGCATTAGCTATTTATCCTGATGCTGTCCCTCCCCCTACCCCCTAATAGGTCCCAGTGTGTGTTGTTCTCCTCCCTGTGTCCGTGTGTTCTCATTGTTCAGCTTTCACTTGTAAGTGAGAACACTCATATATGTCTTCTTTTGAAAAGCGTCTGTTCATGTTTTTTGCCTACTTTTTAATGGGGTTGTTTGTATTAATATTTTTCTTGTAAATTTGTTTAATTTCCTTATAGATGCTGGATATTAGACCTTTCTCAGATGAATAGTTTGCACAAGTTTTCTCCCATTCTGCAGATTGTCTGTTTACTCTGTTGATAGTTTCTTTTGCTGTTGATAACTTCTTTAGTTTAATTAGATCTCATTTGTCAATGTTTGCTTCTGTTGCAATTTCTTTTGGCATCTTCATCATGAAATCTTTGCCAGTTCCTATGTTCAGAATGGTATTGCTTAGGTTGTCTTCCAGGGTTTTTATAGTTTTGGGTTTCACATTTAAGTCTTTAATCTACCTTGAGTTGATTTTTGTAGATTGTGTAAGGGAGGGGTCCACTTTCAATCTTCTGCAAATGGTTACCCAGTGATCCCAGCACTATTTTTCAGGAGCACTTTCCCCATTGCTTGTTTCTATCAGCTTTGTCAAAGATTAGATGGTTGTAGGTGTGCAGCCTTATTTTGGGGCTCTCTATTTTGTTCCATTATTCTACATGTCCTTTTTGTACCAGTACTGTGCTGTTTTGGTTAAGGTAGCCCTGTAGTATAGTTTGAAGTTGGGTAGCGTGATGACTCCAGCTATGTTCTTTTTGCTTAGGATTGCCTTGGCTAGTTAGGCTATTTTTTGGTTCCATGTGAATTTTAAAATAGTTTTTTTCTAGTTCTGTGAAGAATGTCATTGGTCGTTTGATAGGAATAGCATTGAATATATAAATTGCTTTGGGCAGTATGGCCATTTTAACAATATTGATTCCTATCCATAAGCATGGAATGTTTTTCCATTTGTTTGTGTCATCTCTGATTTATCTGAGCAGTGTTTTATAGTTCTCCCTGTAGAGATCTTTCACCTCCTTGGTTAGCTGTATTCCTGGGTATTTTTGTTCTATTTGTGGCAGTTGTGAACGGGATTACATTCCTGATTTGGCTCTTAGCTTAACTGCTATTGGTGTATGGGAATGCTTAGCTTGACTTTTGGTTTATAGGAATGCTAGAGATTTTTGTACAATGATTTTGTATCCTGAAACTTGGCTGAAGTTGTTTATCAGCCGAAGAAGCATTTGGGCCAAGACTATGGGGTTTTCTAGATATAGAATCATGTTATCTGCAACAGGAATAGTTTGACTTCCTTTCTTCTTATTTGGATACTCTTTATTTCTTTCTCTTGCCTCATTGGTCTGGCCAGGACTTCAAATACTTTGTTGAATAGGAGTAGTGAGAGAGGGCATCCTTGTCTTGTGCTGGTTTACAAGGGGAATATTTCCAAGTTTTGCCTATTCCATAAAATGTTGGCTGTGAATTCATCATAGATGGTTCTTATTATTTTGAGGTATGTTCCTTCAATACCTAGTTTATTTAGAGTTTTTAACATGAAGGGATGTTGATTTTACTGAAAGCCATTTCTACATCTGTTGAAATAGTCATGTGGTTTTTGTTTTTAGTTCTGCTTAAATGATGAATCTCATTTGTTGATCCACATATGTTGAGCCAATTTTTCATCCCAGGGGTACATCCTACTCAACTGTGGTGGATAAGGTTTTTGATGTGCTGCTGGATTTGGTATGCCAGTTTTTTGTTGAAGAGTTTTGCACTAATGTTCATCAAGGATATTGACCTGACGTTTTCTTTTTTGTTGTTATTGTGTGTCTACCAAGTTTTGGTGTCAGGGTGATGCTGGCCTCATGAAATGAGTTAGGAAGCAGTCCCTTCTCCTCCAGTTTTTGGGATA
The DNA here is from genome assembly GCF_000951045.1 of Mandrillus leucophaeus. NCBI lineage: Eukaryota > Metazoa > Chordata > Mammalia > Primates > Cercopithecidae > Mandrillus > Mandrillus leucophaeus. The sequence continues at coordinate 56,014 of NW_012101702.1, forward strand.
GTTTAGTAGAAACAATACCAGCTCTTCTTTGTACATCTGGTAGAATTGGCTGTGAATTTATCTGATGCTGGGTTTTTCTGGGTTGATACACTATTTATTACTGATTCAATTTTGGAGCTCATTATCGGTCTGTTTGGGAATTTGATTTCTACCTGGTTCAGTGTTGGAAGGGTGTATGTGTCTAGGAATTTATCCATTTTCTCTAGATTCTCTAGTTGTGTGCCTATGTTCATAATATTATCTGATGGCTATTTGTATATCTGTGGGGTCAGTGGTAATATCCCCTTTGTTGTTTCTAATTATATACGTTGGATCTTCTCTTTATTCTATTAGTCTAGCTAGCTATTTTATTAATTTTTTTTTAAAACCCTGGATTTGTTGACCTTTTGAATAGTTTTTCACGTCTCAATCTCCTTCAGTTCAGCTCTGATTCTGTTTATGTCTTGTCTTCTGCTTGCTTTGGGGTTAGTTTGCTCTTGGTTCTCTAGTTCTTTTAGTTGTGATCTCTTTAAGTTGAGATCTTTATAGCTTTTTGATGTGGGCATTTAGTGCTATAAATTTCCCTGTAACCACTGCCTTAGCTGTGTCCCAGATATTTTGGTATGTTGCATATTTTTTCTCATTAGTTTCAAAGAACTTCTGATTTCTGTCTTAATTTTATTATTTACCCAAAAGTTGTTTTGATTGAACAGGTTGTTCAATTTCCATGTAATTTTATGGTCTTGGGCAATTTTCTTAGTTTTGATCTCTAATTTCATTCTGCTGTGGTCCAAGATAGTGGTATTATGATTTCAGTTCTTTCGCATTTGTTGAGAAGTGTTTTATATCTGATTATGTGGTTGATTTTAGAATATGTGTTATGTGGTGATGAAAAGAATATATACTCTGTTGTTTTGGCGTGGAGAGTTCTGTAGATGTCTATCAGGTCCACTTGATTCAGTGCTGAGTTGAGGTCCTGAATATCTTTGTTAATTCCCTGCCTTGATGATATGTCTAATACTGTCAGTGGGGTGTTGAAATTTCCCACTATTATTGTTTGGGATGCCAAGTCTCTTTGTAGGTCTCTAAGAACTTGCTTTATGAATCTGGGTGTTCCTGTGTTGGGTGCATATATATTTAGGATAGTTAGGTCTTGTTGAATTGGACCCTTTGCCATTATGTAATGCCCTTCTTTGTCTTTTTTATCTTTGTTGGTTTAAAGTCTGTTTTGTCTGAAATGAGGATTGCAACCCCTTCTTTTTCCTGTTTTCCCTTTACTTGGTAGATTTTTCTCCATTCCTTTATATTGATCCTATGGGAGTCATTGCATGTTAGATGGGTCTCTTGGAGACCGTATACCAATCGGTCTTGGTTCTTTACTCAGCTTACAACTCTGTTGCTTTTAATTAGGGGCATTTAGCCCATTTATATTCAAGGTTAGGATTGATATGTGTGGATTTGATCCTGTTGTCATGATATTAGCTAGTTGTTATTCAGACTTGTTTGTGTGGTGGCTTTATAATTTCACTGGTATGTGTATTTCAGTGTGTTTTTGTAGTGGTTGGTAATGTCTTTCCTTTTCATGTTTAGTGTTTCCTTTAGAAGCTCTTGTAAGGCAGTTCTGGTAATAATGAATTGCCTCAGCATTTGCTTATCTGAAAAATATCTTATTTCTTCTTCACTTATGAAGGTTAGTTTGGCTGGATATGGAATTCTTGGTTGAAATTTCTTTTCTTTAAGAATGTTGAGATCATGGCAGATGGGAGGCAGGACCAGATTGCAGCCCCCACTCGGGCAGACAGACAGCATGTGGAGGCCTACATCATGAACTTTTGCTCCAGCATGACTGCAGGAATACGTTGGGAAAGTCAAGAGAACCCACGGACCCTCTGAAGGAAATGGATTGGTCCTGCAGGACCCAGGAGACACCCCAAATACTGTGGAGTGCCCAAACTGTGGAAGTGGGAAAGGGAGATCGTCCACCCCTGAACACACACCCCCACTGGGGAAACTGGAGGTCTAGATTAAGGAGATTCTGATCTTACCTGGAGCAGAGTTCATTTAGAGACCCAAGTGAAATACTAGGGTAGAGGAAGCAGTGGGAAAAACCCTGTGGGATTGCTGGGCCACCTAGCAAGCCATTTCTGCCTTGTCTCACAGAGGTCCTTGAGGAGGACTGCCAGAGGCACTGGGAAAATGCCACAAGGAGAAGGAAACCTCCAACTGAACTTCGTAACTATTTGAACCAATTGAGAAGTCTCCTGGCCAGAACTCACGGGAGGGCATGGATCCGGTGTGCAGACTCCACAGGCAGGAGAATAATGAAAGCCCTACTTGCTTTCACAACTGGGAGGCAGGTAGCCTGGGGCAAGTTGTTAGCCCTGCTCACCTATTTCCTGGAAACAGACTCTGTGCTGTTGCAGGGGGGAATGGCGGGAGTGAGACCAGCCCTCTGGGTTGCTTGGGAACTGGGTGAGGCCTGTGACTGCCAGCTTTCCCCCACTTCCCTACAGTAGAGGCATCCACATCTTCTTAGGAACATAATTCTATTGTCCTAGGAACATAATTCTATTGACCTAGGAACCTCACCTTCATCCCCCACAGCAGCCACAGCAAGACCTGTCCAAGTAGAGTCTGAGCTCAGACATGCCTAGACCTGCCCCCACCTAATGGTCCTTTTACCCACACTGGTAATTGAAGACAAAGGACATGTACTCTTGAGAGTTCTAGGGCCCTGCCCACCACCTGTTCCTCCCCATACTACCACAGCTGACCCTCTCTTGAGACCGCTACCTCCTGGCAGGAGGCCAACTAGCACAAAAGTAGTGCATTAATCAACCAAGTCTAAGGATTCTCACAGAGTCCATTTCACCCCCCTGCCAACTTCACTGAAGTAGGTGCTGGTGTCCACAGCTGAGAGACCCACAGACAGTTCACATCACAGGACTCTGTGCAGATAACGCCCAGTACCAGCCTGGAGCCTTGTACACTTGCTGGCTGGCTAGATCCAGAAGAGAGATAACAATCACTAAAGCTTGGCTCTCAGGAAGCCACATCCCTAGGAAAAGGGAGAGAATATTACTTCAAGGGAATAACCCATGGGACAAAAGAATCTGAACAATAGCGTTGAGCCCTAGACCTTCCTCTAACAAAGCCTACCCAAATGAGAAGAAACCAGAAAAACAATTCTGGCAATATGACAAAACAAGGTTATTTAACACCACCAAGAAAGCACACTAGCTCACCAGCAATGGATCCAAACCAAGAAGAAATCCCTGATATACCTGAAAAAGAATTCAAGAGGTTAGTTATTAAGCTAATCATGGAGGCAACAGAGGAAGGTGAAGCCCAGTGTAAGGAAATCCAAAAAACAATGCAAGAAGTGAAGGAAGAAAAATTTAATGAAGTAGATAGCATAAAGAAAAAACAATAAAACTTCAAGAAACAATGGACAAACTTATAGAAATGCAAAATGCTCTGGAAGGTCTCAGCAATAGCACTGAACAAGCAGAAGAAAAAACTTCAGAGCTCAAAGATGAGGTTTTTTAATTAACCCAATCTGACAAAGAAAAAAGAATAAGAAAATGCGAACCAAGCCTCCAAGAAATCTGGGATTATATTAAACAACCAAACCTAAGAATAATCAACATTCCTGAGGAAGAGGAAAACCTAAAAGTTTGGAAAATATGTTTGGGGGAGTAATCAAGGAAAATTTTCCCAGTCTTGCTAGAGAACTAGATATCCAAATACAAGAAGCTCAAAGAACTCCTGGGAAATTCATTGCAAAAAGATAATCACCTAGGCACATTGTCGTCAGGTTATCTAAAGTTAAGACAAAGGAAACAATCTTAAAAGTTATGAGGCAAAAATATCAGGTAACCTATAAAGGAAAATCTATCAGATTAACAGCAGATTTCTCAGCAGAACCCTATAAGCTAGAAGAAATTGGGGCCCTATCTTCAGCCTCCTCAAACAAAACAATTATCAGCCAAGAATTTTGTGTCCAGCGAAATTAAACTTCACAAATGAAGGAAAGATACAGTCGTTTTCAGACAAAAAAATGCTAAGAGAATTCACCACTACCAAGCCAGCACTATAAGAAATGCTAAAAGGAGCTCTAAATCTTGAAACAAATCCTGAAAATGCACAAAAACAGAACCTCTTTAAAGTATAAATCTAACAGGACTGAAAAAACAAAAATACAATAATTAAAAAAAAAGGTATACAGGCAACAAATAGCACAATGAATGGAATGGTAGCTCACATCTCAATACTAATACTAATGTTGAATATAAATGGCCTAAATGTTCCACTTAAAAGATACAGAATTGCAGAATGGATGCGACTTCACCAACCAACTATCTGCTGCCTTCAAGAGACACAACTAACAGATAAGGACTCACATAAACGTAAGATAAAGGGATGAAAAAAGTCATTCCATGCAAATGGACACCAAAAGCGACCAGAAGTAGCTATTCCTATATCAGACAAAACAAGTTTTTTAAATTATAGTATAAGTTCTGGGACACATGTGCAGGTTTGTTACATAGGTATACATGTGCCATGGTGCTTTGCTGCACCCATCAACCCATCATCTACGTTAGCTATTTCTCCTAATGCTATCCCTCCCCTTGCTTCCCACCCCTAGACATGCTCCGGTGTGTGATGTTCCCCTCCCTGTGTCCACGTGTTCTCATTGTTCAATTCCCACTTATGAGTGAGAACATGTGGTGTTTGGTTTTCTGTTCCTGTGTTAGCAGATAAAACAAATTTTAGGCCGGGCGTGGTGGCTCAAGCCTGTAATCCCAGCACTTTGGGAGGCCGAGACGGGCGGATCATGAGGTCAGGAGATCAAGACCATCCTGGCTAACACAGTGAAACCCCGTCTCTACTAAAAAATACAAAAAACTAGCCAGGCGA
>NW_012101702.1:61132-71198 GCF_000951045.1 Mandrillus leucophaeus
ATATATATACACCTAATGCTGGAGGTCCCAAATTTATAAAACAATTACTAAGAGACCTAAGAAATGAGATAGACAGAAACACAATAACAGTGGGAGACTTCAGTCCTCCACTGATGGCAAGGTCATCAAGACAGAAAGTCAATAAAGAAACAATTGATTTAAACTATACCCTGGAATAAATGGACTTAACAGATATTTACAGAACATTCTACCCAACAAACACATAATATACATTCTGTTCAACAGCGCATGGAACTTTCTCCGAGATGGACCATATAATAGGCCACAAAACAACTCTCTCAGACCACAGTGGAATAAAACTGGAAATCAACTCCACAAGGAATCTTCAAAAGCATGCAAATACATGGAAATTAAATAACCTGCTCCTGAATGATCATTGGCACAAAAATGAAATCAAGAAGGAAATTTAAAAGTTCTTCAAACTGAACGACAATCATGACACAACCTAGCAAAACCTCTGGGATATCTTAGAAAAGATGCGGCTAAGAGGAAAGTTCATAGACCTAGATGCCTACATCAAAAAGCGTGAAAGAGGTCAGACAATCTAAGGTCACACCTTAAGGAACTAGAGAAACAAGAACAAGCCAAATCCAAACCCAGCAGAAGAAAGGAAATAACCAAGATCAGAGCAGAACTAAATGAAATTGAAACAAACAAACAAAAATACAAAATGAAAAAAAAAGGTGGTTCTTTGAAAAGATAAATAAGATTGATAGACCATTGCAAGATTAACCAAGAAAAGAGAGAAAATCCAAATAAGCTCGATTAGAAATTAAACGAATGATATTACAGCTGACTCCACAGAAATACAAAAGATTATTCAAGACTACTATGAACACCTTTGTGAACATAAACTAGAAAACCTAGAGGAGATGGATAAATTCCTGGGAAAATACAACCTTCTTTGCTTAAATCAGGAAGAATTAGATACCCTGAACAGACCAATAACAAGCAATGAGATTGAAATGGTAATAAAAAAAATTACCAACAAAAAAATTGCAGGACCAGATGGATTCACAGCAGAATTATAACATTCAAAGAATGGTACCAATACTATTGACATTATTCCACAAGATAAAAAAGAGGGAATCCTCCCCAAATCATTCTATGAAGTCAGTATCACCCTAATACCAAAACCAGGAAAAGACATAACCAAAAAAGAAAACTACAGACCAATATCCCTGATAACATAAATGCTAAAATCCTTAACAAAATACTGGCTAACCAAATCCAACATATACCAAAAAGATAATCCACCATGATCAAGTGGGTTTCAAACCAGGGATGCAGGGATGATTTAACATATGCAAGTCAATAAATGTGATATACCACATAAACAGAATCAAAAACAAAAATCACATGATCATCTCAATAGATGCAGAAAAAGCATTCAACAAAATCCAGCATGGCTTTAAGATTAAAACTCTCAGCAAAATTGGCATACAAGGGACACACCTCAATAAAATAAAAGCCATCTACGACATACCCACAGTCAACATCATACTGAATGGAGAAAAGTTAAAAGCATTCTCTCTGAGAACTGGAAGAAGACAAGGATGCCCACTCTCATACTGAATGGGGAAAAGTTGAAAGCATTCTCTCTGAGAACTGGAACAAGACAAGGATGCCCACTCTCACCACTCCTCTTCAACATAGTACTGGAAGTCCTAGCCAGAGTAATCAGACAAGAGAAATAAAGGGCATCCAAATGGGTAAAGAGGTAGTCAAACTGTCACTGTTTGCAGATGATAAAATTGTTTACCTAGAAAATCCTAAAGAATCCTCCAGAAAGCTCCTAGAACTGATAAAAGAATTCAGCAAAGTTTCTGGATACAAAATTAATGTGCATAAATCGGTAGCTCCTCTATACACCAGCAGTGACCAAGCTGAGAATCAAATCAAGAATTCCACGTCTTTTACAATAGCTGCAAAAATAAAATAAAATAAAATACTTAGGAATATACCTAACCAAGGAGGTGAAAGACCTACAAGGAAAACTAAGAAACACTGCTGAAAGAAATCATAGATGACAAAAACAAATGGAAACACATCCCACACATCCCATGCTCATGAATGGGTAGAATCGATATTGTGAATATGAGCATACTGCTAAAAGCAATCTACAAACTCAATGTAATTCCCATCAAAAAATACCACCATCATTCTTCTAATTTTAGAATTTTTCTAATTTTAGAATTAGAAAAAACAATTCTAAAATTCGTACAGAACCAAAAAAAAGCCAGCCGAGTCAAAGCTAGACTAAGCAAAAAGAACAAATCTGGAGTCATTACATTATCTGATGTCAAACCGTACTATAAGGCCATAGTCACCAAAACAGTATGGTACTGCTATAAAAATAGGCACATAGACGAATGGAACATAATAGAGAACCCAGAAATAAACCCTAATACTTACAGCCAGCTGAACTTTGACAAAGCAAACAAAAACATAAAATGGGGAAAGGACGCTCTATTCAACAAATTGTGCTGGGATACTTGGCAAACCACATGTAGGAGAATGAAACTGGATCCTCATCTCTCACCTTATACAAAAATCAACTCAAGATGATCAAGAACTTAAATCTAAGACCTGAAACTATAAAAATTCTAGAAAATAACATTGGAAAAATGCTTCTAGACATTGGCTTAGGCAAGTTTTCATGACCAGCAACCCAAAAACAAATGCAATAAATACAAAGATAAATAGCTGTGACTTAATTAGACTAAAGAGCTTTGCACGCCAAAAGGAACAGTCAGCAGAGAAAACTCACAACCCACAGAGTGAGAGAAAATCTTCACAATCTATACATCCAACAAAGACTAATACATCCAGAATCTACAACAAGTTCAAACAAATTAGCAAGAAAAAATGCAAACAATCCCATCAAAAAGTGGGCTAAGGACATGAATAGATATGTCTCAAAAGAAGACATATAAATGGCCAAAAAACATGAAAAAATGCTCAACATCACTAATAATCAGGGAAATGCAAATCAAAACCACAATGCGATACCACCTTACTCCTGCAAGAATGGCCATAATAAAAAAATAAAGAAATAATAGATGTTAGTGTGGATGCAGTCCACAGGGAACACTTCTACACTGCTGGTGGGAATGTAAACTAGTACAGCCACTATGGAAAACAGTGTGAAGATTCCTTAAAGAGCTAAAAGTAGAACTACCATTTGATCCAGCAATCCCACTGCTGGGTATCCGCCCAGAGAAAAAGAAGTCATTATACAAAAAAGATACTTGCACACACGTGTTTATAGCACCACAGTTCGCATTTGCAAAGATGTGGAATCAACCCAAATGCCCATCAGTCAATGAGTGGATAAAGAAACTGTGTGAGATACATATAAATAGACCTGGATGAAATTGGAGACTATTATTCTAAGTGAAGTACTTCAGGAATAGAAAACCAAATATCGTATGTTCTTACTCATAAGTGGGAGCTAAGCTATAAGGATGCAAAGGCATAGGAATGACACAATGGACTTTGAGGACTCAGGGAGAAAGCATGGGAAGGGATTGAGGGATAAAAGACTACAAATTGGGTGACATATATACTGCTCAGGTGATGGGCACACCAAAATCTCACAAATCACCACTAAAGAACTTACTCATGTAATCAAATACTGCCTGTTGCCCAATAACCCATGGAGATCTTTTTAAAAAATAAAATAAAAAGAATGTTGAGTATTGACCACTAATTGCTTCTGGTTTGTAGATTTTCTGCTGAGAGGTCTGCTATTAGTCTGATGAGCTTCCCCTCTCAGGTAACCTGACCTTTCTCTCTAGTCGCCTTTAACATTTTTTCTCTCCTTTGGACCTTGGAGAATTTAATGATTATGTGTCTTAGGGATGATCTTCTTGTGAAGTATCTTGCTGGGGTTCTCTGCATTTCCTGAATTTGAATGTTAGCCTTGCTAGCTAGGTTAGGGAGGTTCTCATGGATGGTATCCTGAAGTACATTTTCCAAGTTGGTTTCATTCTCCTCATCTCTTTCAAGAACACCAGTGAGTCACAAATTTGGTATCCTTACATAATCCCATATTTCTTGGAAATTTTGTTAATTCCTTTTCCTTCTTTCTCTCTATTCTTGTCTGTCTTATTTCAGAAAGCCAGTCTTCACTCTCTGAAATTCTTTGCTTGGTGTATTCTGCCGTTAATACTTACAGTTGCATTGCTAAATAATTGTAGTGTGTTTTTCAGTTTTATTAGGTTGATTACTTTCTTTTCTATACTGGCTATTTATCTGTCAGCTCTTGCATCGTTTTATTGTGATCCTTAGCTTCTTTGGATTGGGATTCAATGTAGTCCTGCATCTGAATGATCTTCATTCTTGTTCATATTCCAAATTCTATTTCTGTCATTTCAGTCATCTCAGTTCAGTTCAGAACCCTTGCTGGAGAGGTAGTGAGTGCGGTTGTTTGGAGAAAGAAGACACTTTGGCTTTTTGAGTTGTCAGAGTTCTTGCACTGGTTCTTTCTCATCTTTGTGGGCTGGTGTTTCTTCAGTCTTTAAAGTTGCTGTCCTTTGGGTGGATTTTTTTTTCTTTTATTCTATTTGATGACCTTGATGGTTTGATTGTGGTATAAGATGGATTCAGTCCACTGACTTCATTCGTGGAAAATTTTAGTGGGTACCAAGGCTAAGCTCCCAGCTCCTGGACCACAGGCTGTAACTCTTAGGGACTTGTATTAGGCCCTGACTTTGTTCTCTGGCTCCTCAATGCTAGGAAACCACTATGCTGGGGGAAGTTGAGGTGCTCCCACACTACTGGTCACAAAACTCTGATGGGTAGTGCCAACCGAAATGTTTCCTAGGGTGGTGGCAGTGGGCTCTGTCCTTGTTTGCACATGCAGCAGCAGCAGCAGTGGCAGTGTCAACATGGAGGGGTGCACACTCATCGGCTACAGTAGGATGGTAGAGAGTGCCAGGGTGCTCACATAGGTGTTTATAGCAGCAGCAGAAGCAAGACTGCTTAGGGGGGTGGGGAGGCCCCTGCTGGCAACTGTGCTTATGGTCATGCTGGTGGTGGTGTTGGCATGGGGGCGGGGTGCTCTTCTTTTTTCAACATAAAATGATTTTCAGTTATTTGTAACAGGGCTTCTTACATATAATGGAGAAGGAAGAGGTGAGGCTTGTGCTTTTAAATTACAGATGCTCATTTTAAAAAGTTGGAACTGTATTTTCATCAGTGAAAGCATCGTTTTAAAATCTCAGCGTCATTGCCAAAGGCTAAATACATTGACCTTGGACTCAATTTTGAGCTACACATTCGTTTCTCTAGAATGTTGGCAAAAGTTGCAGTAGTAGAGTCATCTGTATATTTCTCTTCAAGTCCTTAAACTTTCACTAAACCATTATTTATGTACCTAACACACTTGTAAACCATACCAGCAACATATTATTTGTCCTGCATGCTTATAAAATTCTTTTTTTTTTTTTTGTCATGGTTAGATGATTCCTGGTAAGTACATTTTAATTCTAATACTGAGAAGTAAGTAACAAAACTATAATCCTTTAAAAAATCAGTTGAATTAACAAAGGCACTTGCTTCGCACAAGATTAAATTAGGCCATACGAAAAGTTACTTTGCATAATCTCTTCATGACTTTGCATCTGGTTATTTCCAAACTAACATAGCTAGCCTCCAATTTAAAAAGAATTGTAGACATGAGTTTATTATCTTCATTATGGAGAATTTCTTGATAAAAATTGGGTTGCTTCACTATTGATTTGAATCTAATTTTAGCAGTGGTTAGAAGTTCCAACACAGCTCTCTACAAGGATTTGAGGTTTGGTATCCATCTTAGTAGGTGTTGATTTACTTTCTGTTTTAACCAGCTTCTGCGTAAGGGATTTGGGGCTCATTCTACCCACAAACCCTAATAATTGCCTAGGTATAATGCTACTCTGCATATATCACATGACTGGTGGAAAAAGAAATCACTCTTTTAACAAATATTGGTTAAAGGTCTGCTGTGTGCCAACTATTATGGCAGGTGTGGAAGAATCAGAATTAACTAAGAAGAAAAAAGACATGGAAACATTTCAACAAAGAACTAGCTAGAAGGGAAGGATATAGAAGGATGGTGTTGGCACAAATCTCTGCTTTAGGTAGTCAGGAAGTTTTCTAAAGGAGACATTTCTAAAGTTTTCCAAAGGAGACATTCTAACTCCAACTTTCCTGTTGGAGTTGAGTTGCAGAGTAGGTAAGAAGAAATCAGAAGGGTTGAGCATTCCAAGCAAAGAAAACAGTAAAATACTAGGGACACGAAATAATTTACTGCACATTTCTTGGCTTGGATGTAGCTAGTAGAGTAGTTAGTTAGGCAACAAGTATTTATCAAATAACTACTAAGTGCCAAGCATCTTGCTTGGTTTTGGGGATTTCAGATGTAAAGAAGACAGACTCACAAAAATATTACAGGTAAGCCCAGAAGACAGACATTAAAGAAACGATTTCAAGTGTGTTACGTGCTTCAAAGAAGTGTTACTAAGTCTAGAAGAATAATAAGTTTGAAGTACCAAATGTTGCTCTTCTCTCTCAAGTTTGCCTACTTTTTCCTGACTTCGTAAAGGCTTTCTTTTCCTGTCTCCATTCACAAACCCAATTCAAGTAGCTAGTTGCATTGCCTAAGAATACACTTTGACATTATGTAGAAAAGAAATAATCTCTGAGGCTTTTCCTAGTTTTATCATTATTGGTATAATGATTGAAAGCATGGAAGTGGATAATTGACCTAAAGAGAACAAAGGGTGTAAGTGGGGAAAGAAAACAAAAGCAGGACCCACCATAGAGCTATGAGGAGTGCACAAAGAAACTTGAGAAAGAGCTAAACAAGAAGTCAGAGTAAAAACAGACTGAGAGAGAGGGTAGGCAAGTGAGGTGAAGACATAGGCAAGGCCCAGATCATGAAATGAAAGTGTTTTATTCAAAATGGCCCCACACCCTCAACTGTTGCTTAGTCACCCTTCCTCTACTGCCTGAACCAGCTTACTCCTTTTGTCACTCCTCTATGGACATTTCAGAAAGTCCCTTATTTCCTCTGTTCAACACCCATTGCCTTGGGACAACCCTCCTCTTGCCCACACATATATGACTGATGTGTCTTAGCCAACTTTACTATGAGAAATGTAGTGTTACTGAAAGAGTTTTCCTCCCACTCTTTGTTTTCTCTCTGTTAAACATTTTTGTTAGTTTTATTACAGTATAATTTACATAAATAAAATTCATCAAGCTTAAGTGTATACTTTACCGAATTTGGACAATTTGGCATAGAGTGTAACCACCACCACATTCATGGCATGGAACTTCCCATCACCATGAAAAATTACTGTATACTCCCTTTGCAGTTAATCTCTCCACGCTCTGGAAAACAGTGATTGGTTTTCTGACACTGTAGTGTCAGAAATTTTCTAGAATTTCATATAGTGGAATAATAGAATATGTGGTCTTTTGTATGTGACTTCTTTCACAAACCATAATAATTTATAGAATCATCAATGTGAGTATAAGTAGTTTGTTCCTCTTTATTGTTGAGTAGTCTTTCATAATATGGATATGCCACAAACTGTTCATTCATTCTCAAGTTGATGGTATAAGGGGGCTTCTAAAAGTTCATAGAAAGTGGAATTAAAAGACAAAAATAAAAAATGTAAACATTATAAACATAAGTTCAATCAAGTTAAAGACACTTTTGTAAGTGATGATACCAGTTATTTAGTTCATCCCTAAAGAACTGAGGGTCCTGCAAATTTAACCATGCCAATGCAGTCTTCTTTACATTATTAACTGAAGAAAAATGGGTACCATGTAAATATTCTTTAAGATTTGGAAACAAAAAGAAATTAGAAGGAGCCAAATTAGGACTGTAAGGTGGATGTCTAATGATTTCCCATCAAAACTCTTGCAAAATTGCCTTTGTTTGATGAGAGGAATGAGGAGGAACATAGTCATGGTAGAAAAGGACTCGCAGGTAAAATTTTCTGGGGTGTTTTTCTGCTGAAATGTTGGCTAAATTTCCCAAACTACTCTCACAATAAGCAGATGTTGGCCTTCCAGAAGCTCACCAAGCAAAATGCTTGGAGCATCCCAAAAAACTGTTACCATGACCTTTGTCCTTGACTGGTCCACTTTTGCTTCAACTGGACCACTTCCACCACTTGTTAGTCGTTGCTTTGATTGTGCTTTGTCTTCAGGGTAGTACTGGTAAAGTCATGTTTCACCTCCTGTTACAATCTTTGAAAAAATGCTTCAGGATCTTGATCTATTATTTAAAATTTCCATTGAAAGACCTGCTCTTGTCTGTAATTTGTGTGCAACCAGTTTGGCACCCATTGAGTGAAAAGTTTACTCAACTTGAATTTTTCAGTCAGAATTGTATACACTGATCCAATTGAGATGTCTATGGTATTGGCTATTATGTTTTTAATCATTGGTCCTCTTCAATTAGGGCATAAACAAGATGAGTTTTTTTGTCACAAATACATGCAGATGGTCTGCCTCTGCAGACTTCATCTTCAACATCATCTCCTCTCTCCTTACAACAAGTTATCCATTTGTAATCTGCTGATTTATTTGGAGCATTATCTCCAAACTTTGCATAAAGCACAATGATTTCACCATTCTTTATCATAAATTGAATCTTTGTTCTTGTTTCAGTATTAGCGGCATTTATGTTGCTTTGATAGGAGCTGTATTAAAACCAATGTCTTATCCTTCTTAGTGCTGCAAACTAGATCTTGTTAAGACATGTAATAGCAAGTTAGTATAAATTTATTTTGGTGCAAAAATTTTTGAAATCCATGCACTGGGTTTTTTTTATGATATACATATTCCATGAACTTTGAAGATCCCTCATATTTCAGTTGTTTTCAGCTTGAGACTATTATGAATGAAGCTTCTATAAGCTTTGCTGTACAAGTCTTCATGGAAATATGTGTTCATTTCTTTTGGGCAAATCCTAGGAGTGAAACTGTTAATTCATAAGGAAAGTGTATGTTTACTATTCTAAGAAACTGCAAATTGTTTTCCAAAGTGCCTATGCCATTTCATATTCTGTCCAGAAATGTATGAGAGTTCCAATTTCTCAACATTCTCATCCGTATTTGCCAGTCTTTAATTTGACCCATTATAGCAGGTGTGTAGTGGTGTCTCATTGTGGTTTTAATTTGCATTTCCCTAATGACGAATGATGCAGAATATTTTTACATATACTTATTTGCCATTTGTACCTCTTCTTTGGTGAAGCATGTGTTTACATATTTTGCTCATATTTTAAAAGAGTTTTTTGTCTTCTTATTACTAAGTAATACAAGAACTTTATATATTCTGGATATAAGTCCTTTACGACATAATGTGTTTTGCAAATATTTTCTCTCAGTTTAGTGTTTGACTTTTTATTTACTTGTCAATGTCTTTTGAAGAGCAAAATTTTAAATTATGATGAAGTTCCATTTATCTTTTTTCTTTTATAGCTTCTGCTCTTCATATCCTACTTAAGAAATCTTTGATAAATCCAAGTTCATTAAAAATTTGTTCTGTGTTTTCATCTAGAAATTTTATAGTTTTAGCTCTTACATGTACATCTATAATCAATTTTGAATTAATTTTTGTATATGATTTGATAAAATGATCAAAATTAATTTCCATATAAATATATTATTATTTTAGTACCATTTGTTTAATGATTATCATTTCCCCCATTGAGTTATCTTGACCACTCTTTTGAAAATTAATTGATCACACATTTTTAAGTCCATTTCTTCAATCTTTGCTGTGTTCCATTAATTGCTACACCAATACCACTATTGATTATTTCGAAATCAAGAATTATAAACCTTTCTACATTGTTGTTATTTTTCAAAATTGTTTTGTCTATTTCGCATGCTTTGCATTTCCAAATAAATTTTAGAATAATTTATCAATTTCTACAAAAAGAAATTTGCTAGATTTTAATTGTAATTAAATCTGTAGATTGATTCAAGGAAAATATAAAGCTCAGTAATATCTAATCTGTAAGCATGTTATATCT
>NW_012101702.1:71248-76891 GCF_000951045.1 Mandrillus leucophaeus
ATGGTCTGCCTCTGCAGACTTCATCTTCAACATCATCTCCTCTCTCCTTACAACAAGTTATCCATTTGTAATCTGCTGATTTATTTGGAGCATTATCTCCAAACTTTGCATAAAGCACAATGATTTCACCATTCTTTATCATAAATTGAATCTTTGTTCTTGTTTCAGTATTAGCGGCATTTATGTTGCTTTGATAGGAGCTGTATTAAAACCAATGTCTTATCCTTCTTAGTGCTGCAAACTAGATCTTGTTAAGACATGTAATAGCAAGTTAGTATAAATTTATTTTGGTGCAAAAATTTTTGAAATCCATGCACTGGGTTTTTTTTATGATATACATATTCCATGAACTTTGAAGATCCCTCATATTTCAGTTGTTTTCAGCTTGAGACTATTATGAATGAAGCTTCTATAAGCTTTGCTGTACAAGTCTTCATGGAAATATGTGTTCATTTCTTTTGGGCAAATCCTAGGAGTGAAACTGTTAATTCATAAGGAAAGTGTATGTTTACTATTCTAAGAAACTGCAAATTGTTTTCCAAAGTGCCTATGCCATTTCATATTCTGTCCAGAAATGTATGAGAGTTCCAATTTCTCAACATTCTCATCCGTATTTGCCAGTCTTTAATTTGACCCATTATAGCAGGTGTGTAGTGGTGTCTCATTGTGGTTTTAATTTGCATTTCCCTAATGACGAATGATGCAGAATATTTTTACATATACTTATTTGCCATTTGTACCTCTTCTTTGGTGAAGCATGTGTTTACATATTTTGCTCATATTTTAAAAGAGTTTTTTGTCTTCTTATTACTAAGTAATACAAGAACTTTATATATTCTGGATATAAGTCCTTTACGACATAATGTGTTTTGCAAATATTTTCTCTCAGTTTAGTGTTTGACTTTTTATTTACTTGTCAATGTCTTTTGAAGAGCAAAATTTTAAATTATGATGAAGTTCCATTTATCTTTTTTCTTTTATAGCTTCTGCTCTTCATATCCTACTTAAGAAATCTTTGATAAATCCAAGTTCATTAAAAATTTGTTCTGTGTTTTCATCTAGAAATTTTATAGTTTTAGCTCTTACATGTACATCTATAATCAATTTTGAATTAATTTTTGTATATGATTTGATAAAATGATCAAAATTAATTTCCATATAAATATATTATTATTTTAGTACCATTTGTTTAATGATTATCATTTCCCCCATTGAGTTATCTTGACCACTCTTTTGAAAATTAATTGATCACACATTTTTAAGTCCATTTCTTCAATCTTTGCTGTGTTCCATTAATTGCTACACCAATACCACTATTGATTATTTCGAAATCAAGAATTATAAACCTTTCTACATTGTTGTTATTTTTCAAAATTGTTTTGTCTATTTCGCATGCTTTGCATTTCCAAATAAATTTTAGAATAATTTATCAATTTCTACAAAAAGAAATTTGCTAGATTTTAATTGTAATTAAATCTGTAGATTGATTCAAGGAAAATATAAAGCTCAGTAATATCTAATCTGTAAGCATGTTATATCTCTTTAATTATATCGGTTTTATTTATTTTCTTTCAGCAGTGTCTTATGGTTTTCCGATACAGGTTGTAAACATATTTTGTTGAATTTATCCTTAAGTATTTTATATATTGTGGCTACCGAATTGGTGGTTTAAATTTTTTAATTTTCAATTTTTCATTGCTAACATATAGAAATTAAATATGTTTTTATGTTGACCTTTTATCCTGCAACCTTGTTAAATTCATTTCTTAGTTCTTATAACTTACAGAGTTCATTGAGTTTATTATATACATGATCATGTAATCTACAAATAACATTTTTCTTTGCAATCTATATGACATATTTATTGCTTTGTTGCACTTATTAAAACTTTTGATATGATAATAGGAGTGGTAGGAGAGGATATCCTTTTCTTCTCAATCTTAAGGAAAAAGCACGCAATCTTTCACCATTAAGTATTATGTTTGCTGTAGGTTTTCTGTAGTTACCTTTTATCAGATTTAGGACATTTTCTTTAGTTTTGGTTTGCTGGAAATTTTTCTAATGGCTGGGTGTTTAATTTCACCAAACAATTTTTTTCTTTGTTTATTGAGAATGTCATATTTTTTCTATATTGTTTCTTAATATGGTGAATTACATTAATTGATTTTTTTAAATGTTGAACCAACTTTGCATTCCTAAGACAAACTTCTCTTAGTCTTGATGCATTATCTTTTTAAAATATATGTATTGCTGTATGCAATTTGCTGATATTGTGAAGAAAATTTTTGCACCTATATGCCTGAGAGATACTAGTCTGTAGGAATTTTGTCCTTTGTAATGTCTTTGTAGTGATTTGTTACCAGGGTAATACTAGCCTTACAAAATGAGTTAGGGAGTGTTCCCTTCTCTCTTATTTTCTTGACAAATTTGTATAGAGTCTGTATTATTTCATCTTTAAATGTCTGATGTAATTTGCCAATAAAGCCATTTAGTGGAGTCTTCTTTTTTTTTTTTTTTTCTTGAGATGAAGTATCACTCTGTCGCTTAGGCTGGGGTGAAGTGGCGTGATGTCGGCTCACTGCAACCTCCACCTCCCAGGTTGGAGCGACTCTTCTGCCTCAGCCTCCCAAGTAGCTGTATTACAGTGTGTGCCACCGTGCCTGGCTATTTTTTTGTATTTTTAGTAGAGATGGGGTTTCACCGTGTTGGCCAGGCTGGTCTCAAACTCCTGACCTCAGGTGATCCACCTGCCTCAGCCCCCCGAAGTGCTGGGATTACAGGCTTGAGCCACCGTGCCCAACCACTAGAGTTTTCTTTGTGTGCAGTTTTTTAAACTATAAATTCATTTTCTTTAATAAACACTGGCTATTCCAGTTATATAAGTAAGTTTCTTCTTGAGTATGCTTTGATATTTTGTATCTTTCAAGAAATGTGTCCATTTCATCTAAGTTCCTAAGTGGTAGGTATAAAGCTATTCATACGTCCCTATTATACTATTAATATAGGTATCACCTTAGTGATGTCTATTTTCATATTCCTGATATTATTAGTTTGTATTTTCTCTCTTCTTCTTGATCAGCCCATCTAGAGGTTACCTAACTTTATTCATTTTCTCAAGGAATCAGCTTTTGGTTTCATTGATTTTTAAAAATTTTTTGTTTTCCATTTCATTAATTTGTGCTCTTAGCTCTATTATTTTCTTTCTACTGCTTGCTTTAAGTTTAACGTGCTCTTCTCTTGCTAGTTTCTTAAAGTGAAAGCTTATTGATTTAAGAAGTTTATTCATTTCTAATAGGAACATTTACTACTATAAATTTCCCTCTAAATCATACTTTGCAACGGAAATGCTTATATATGTGTGTTCATTTTCATTCAGTTTAAAATATTTATTAATATCCCCATGATTTCTTCTTTGACCCATATTTTATTTACATGTGTGTTAAGTTCCTGGTATTTGAGGATTTTTCCAGGTATCTTAGTATTTAGCTCAATTCTATTGTGGTTAGAGAACATATTTTTCACAACTTCAGTTATTTTAAATTTCCTGAGGTTAGTTTTATGGCCTAAAATATGGTCTTTCTTGGGGGACTATTCCATGAACACTTAAGAAGAATGCATGTTCTGCTGTTTTGAGGTGCAGAGCTCTATAAATAGCAATTAGGTGAAGTGCTGTTCAGGTCTTCTGTGTTCTTATTGAATCACTCTCTGATTTTTCTGTCAATTACCAGGAAAAGAGTGTTGAAGTATCTAAATATAATCTTGGTTTTGTCTGTTTCTCTTTTCAGTTCTACCACTTTATGTTTTATGCATTTGAAGATCTGTTATTAGGTAGACACACATTATGTTGTCTTTGCAATAAACTGGCTCTTTACCATTATGTTTCTTTTTCTCATTCTGAAGTCTCTGTCTGACATCAATGTACCAAATTCAGTATTCTTTTCATTAGAATTTCATATTTTATGTTTTCCATCATTTTTACTTTATTTTATACTTTTACTTTCAGCCTACTTATGTCTTTGTATTTAAAGTGAATTTCTTGTAAACAGCATTTAGTCTGTTATTGCTTTTATATTTCTGTCATATAATATTCTGTTATATATTAAATTTCTGTCATTCAGCTCGTGTGGTTAGAACAGCACTGTCCAGTAAGGTAGCTTCTAACCACATGTGACTCTGAAGAGCTTAAAATATGTATGGCTGGTCTGAATTGAGATGCATTGTAGGTATAAAATACACATGAATTTTAATGATTTTGTATAAAACAGAATGTAGAATTTGTCATTGATCTTTGTTGATATGTTAATATCATACAATGGGTTAATATAATATGCATATAATTATATAACATAATTATATATAATTAATATAATATAGCTAATATAGTATAATTTGTATAGTTATGTATAATTATTTGTATGCACTCTATTAAGCAAAATATATTATACAGTTAATCTGTTTTTATCTTTAATGTGGCTACCAAAAAATTTTAAATTACTTACCTTGCTCACATTATATTTCTATTGAACAGCACAAGCTTAGTTCATTTTAGTTCAATTTAATGGTTGATTGTTAATATGATTTATTTAAAATCTGTCGTCTTGCTGGTTGTTTTCTATTTGTTCTATTTATTATTTTTCCCCCTTTCTTCTCTTTCTCTGCCTGCTTTTGAAATAAGTTATGACTTTATTTTTCTTCACTACGGCTTGTTATTTATACACTTTAAAAACTTTTAAAATCCCTAAGGTTTACAAGTTACATTTTAAATTTAACGCATGCTACCTTTAAATAATGATATACAACTTTTGATATAGTGTATCTTTTATAGCAAAATATTTTCTTTTTTGTTTCATTTATATTATTTTTGCACACATTATGTATACCTTTACATGTGCCACAATCCACAACACATTGTTTCTATTTTTGCATTAGTCAACTGTTTCTTAAAATAAGGGAAATGCCTTTTATATTTACTTTCATCGTAAGTACTTCTGGAGTGCCTCATTTCTTTGCACAGATCAAGGCTTCACCGTGTATCATTTTCTTTCTGCACAAAGAACTTCCTTTTACATTTTTTTCAGTAGCATAACTCTGCTCATAATGCTTTCATTTAGCTTTTGTTTTTTGGGAAAAACAAACAAACAAATGTTATTTTACCTCTACTTTTGAAAGATACTTTTTTTCCAGACATAAAAATCCAAGTTGACAGTTTTATCTTTCAGTACTTTAAAGATGTCACTCCATTGTCTCCTGGCTTGTATAGTTTCTGATGTAAGCTTAGCTTTAATTATTATCTCCATTCCTTTATATGTGATGTGTGTTTTTTCTCTTGATGCATTCAAAATTGTTTATTTTTGGTTTTGTGCATTTTGAATATGATTTGTGCAGAGGTTTTTTTTTTTTTTAATACTCGAGCTTTTTTGCATACTCTAGGCTTTTTGAATCAATATTTGTCTTACTTAATCAATTTGAACGACCACTATCTCTTCCAGAATTTATTTGGTCTCGGACGGGCGCGGTGGCTCAAGCCTGTAATCCCAGCACTTTGAGAGGCCGAGACGGGCGGATCATGAGGTCAGGAGATCAAGACCATCCTGGCTAACACGGTGAAACCCCGTCTCTACTAAAAAATACAAAAAGAAAAAA
>NW_012101702.1:77086-102640 GCF_000951045.1 Mandrillus leucophaeus
TTCAATTCCAATTGCATGTGCATTAGACCACTTTTATATTAGAGGGGAGCTCTTGGATGCTCTGTTATGGTTCTTTCTCCTTTTTTTTTTTTTTTATCCCTTTGTGTTTTAGTTTAAATGAGTTTTATTCAGCTATTTTCAAGTTCACAGATTATTTCCTGTATTAAGTCGACTGAGGACTGCATTGAAGGTATTCTTTAGTTGTGTTGCTTTGTTTTTTTTTATTTCAAGTATTTTATTAGTCTTTTTTTATGGTTTCTATCTTCGCTAAAATTCTCCACGTGACCATGTATGTTGCTCAGCTTTTCAAATAAAACCTTTAACATTTTAATAAAGTTATTTTAAATTCCCTGTCTGATTTCCAACCTCTAGGATATCTCTGAGTCTGATTCTATAGATTGCTTTGTATTTGCACAATGTGCTGCTTTTTCTTAACTTTTTATGTCTGGTAATTTTTATTGAATACTAGGCATTGTATATGGAACAGTCAAAATTGAGATAAATGCTATTCATGCATAGAAATAAGGATTTTTTTTTCTTCTGCTAGACTATGAGTGTTGGGGTTGAGTCAGTCTAGCCAGAAATTTAAGTGGATTTTGGTTTTCTTGTTGTTATAATTATAGTTCTCCACCAGTTTCAATTTCCTCTAGTCTTACCTTGTGGTTAGAGTTGAAGATGTTTTGCTGAATGGCTTTTCTTTTTTTTCCCAGTGTTCTTGACCTACCCTGAGCTTTAAGCCTTCCTGTGCAACTATGACACATTGGAGATCTTTCTCCACAATCTTGACTCTTTTCTGCTGGTAGCCTGCTATTGCCTGTTCAGTGCTTGCTATCTGGGGAGGGGGCAGGAAGTTTTTCTTTTGTCCTTGTCCAGCTTAGTCTTAGTCATACCCCATGTGACTGTGTCTTTGGGGTAGGGCTTTCTCATGATCTTGTCCCTCCTCCCATGTCAACCAAACTCTGCCTTGCATACTTGGTGACTCTTGGTCAGGGGTTTTCTGAGTCTTCCCCAGCAAGAAGAGACCTCTAATGGTTTTGATGGAAACTTGTCGTCTAGAATTGTTTTCTGCCCCCTTTAATGAGTAAGGGTATTTTTTTCTTTTTAACCAGCCACAATGATACTTTATCTGTGTCCTTGAGTACCAGCGTTTGCTGCTTCTACCTCTGTGCCTTCAGGTTATTGTTTCATGAGGGTTCAGAAACACTTCTTGTCATTTCCACATTAGTGCCCAATCTGCTTCAGTGAACCTGAACCACTGAAGGAAGTTCTTTCTAGTCTCTTGTCCTGCGCCGATCTTTCTTTTAAGCACCTGAGTGAAACCAATGGAAAAGAGTTTGCAACCACCCCCCAAGCCCCACTTGCTACACTTTAACAGAATGCAGAACTTTGTCTTCATTATTGAAAGATATTTTTCTGGATATAGAAATCTAGATTAAAAATTTTTGTTTTCTCTGTTCTTTAATGAGGTTTCTCTGTTATCTTCTGGCCTGCATGGTTTTTGATTCAAAAAAGTCTGCTGCTGTTTTTTAATCTTTATTCCTTTGAGCATAATGTGTCTTTTATCTCTGGGTACATTTAAGATATTCATTTTATCATTAATTTTTAGTAATTTGATTGCGATGTGTCTTGTGTGTTTTGCTTCACATTTATGTTGCTTGAGGCTCCTTGAGGTTCTTGGATTTTGGTGTATAATTTTCATCAAACTTGGAGAAATTGTGGCCATTATTTTCTAAAATATTTTTTCCATTTTCTCCTCCCATTCTGATATTCCAGTTACACATATTATACTATTTAAAATAGTTAATTACTCACTAACCTTATGTTTATATTTTTCAGTGGGTTCTCTCTTTTGTTTGTTAGTTTATATTGCTGTGTCAAATGCACTCAATCTTTTTTTCCTGCCGTGTGTGGTATGCTGTTAATCTCATTCAGTTACTTTTCATTTCAGATCATGTATTTTTCATCTATAGTTTAGTTTGTTTATTTAAAATATCTTTCATTTTTCCCATCATTATGTTCATGTTTTTCTCTACCTTCTTAAACGTATAAAATGTATTTGTAGTACCTATTTTAACATCCTTATCAGCTAATTCTCTCTGTCTTGTTCTGAATCTGTATCTGTTGGTTTCTTTTTCTCCTGCTTATGGGTGGCGTTTTCCTGCTTCTTTGCATGCTTGGAAATGTTTAACTGGATGCTGACATTATTAATTTTACATTGTTAGATGATGGATTTTGTTGTACTCATTTAAATAAATAGACTTTTTTGCTTGGAATCAATATTTGGTCCTTTTGAGGTTTGCTTTTAAGTTTTATGAAATAGGTGTAGCATAACCTTTAGTTTAGGCTAAATTGTCCCCATTACTGAGGCACTATCCTTCTGAGGACCCTAATACATGCCCATGTATCAGGAGGATTTGCCTAGGTAAAGTTAAAAATTGCTCAGCCTATTTTTTCCTGAGGGTTCTTTCTCAGCCTCGGGCAATTCCTTCCATGCATTTGCAGATCAGTATGCAGCCTTAAGGCTTATGGAGAACCCTAGGAAGGTCTGGGGTACTCTATTTCACTTGCAATCTCTCTCTCTGTCTCTCTGAAACTCATCAATTCAGTATTTGCTTCACAAATTCTAGGTACCTTCGTCTCTCTGAACTCCAAGCTCTGTAACTTCAACTGAGCAAGACGCCAGACTTTGTTTTGGCACTCTCTCACCTTTCTATAATCTAGAAATTTTTTCCAGCTTGTAAGGTGAGACAATCAAAAGGCTTACTTAGAAACTGGGTGTGGTGGTGCATGCGTGTAGTTCAGGAGGCTGGGGCATGAGTTTCAAGCCCAGGAGACTCACCTGAGCAACTAATGCAAAACCCCTGTCTGTAAAAACTAAAAATTAAAAAGATTCTCCTATTAATCTCCTTGCTCTCAGAGATCAGTATCCTATACTGCTTATTGTCTGAATGTCTAAATATAGTTTTGACTACTTTTAATATGTTTGAAGTGGTAGGTTAATAACATTCACTTTTACTCTATCATCTCTAAAAGTAGATGTAGCCCACTTCAAGGTTTTAAAGTAGAGAGAAAATGGTAAAATGTGTGGTTAAATCACTCCGATGGGTAAATAAAGTGAGACTAGAAATGAAAATCAGGTTAAGATACTAATATTCCCAGTAACAGACAGAATGAGCATGAATTTTTGGCAGTAGACACTAGCATGGATAATAAATGACAGATATAATAAATATTTAGGGCCATAGGAACTAGTGACTGACTGAATCCAGAAAAATCAAATGAGATAATGAGCACAAAATAATTTTCAAATATCCATTTAAACATTCATTAAATAGCTACCATGTTCCCAGTCTGATCAGTTAACAGAGTGCTAATATAAGTAAGACATGGTACTTCGGCTAAGAGAATTAGCAGACTTATTATAAAATAATGCAGAGACTACCATAATGTAAGTATAAACAAGATACTATATTATACTCATAGTGGCACTCTAACAATTGAGGGGAGTTAAGGAAGCCCTAAAGAAAGAGTCATATTTGAGATAGTTCTTGAAAAATAATGGGAGCTTTTCAGCAAGATAAAAAGAGAAAGGATATCCAGGCAAAAAATAATAATAATAACATAAGCATCGTGATTTCCAAGAATAAAAACAGTATTACTATAAATGAAGTCTTGAAAATGTTGTACACTCAATGTGTGTAAACACAAAAGTATAAAATTACAAAAGTAAGATATGATTATTGTGTCTCCAAGAATTATTTCTATAGATATATACACATATCATGAGAAATGGGGAAATAAGTTTTGGTGATGCCATGGTACTCAAAGTAGACTCTGTTTCATCAGTTACACAGCACAGAAGAAATCAATATTTATGCCTACTTCTAATCCAGGATACAACAAATGCAATTACTTTAAAATGCCTGCATTCATGTACCAAGATAATGTTCAAACAATCCATGCACTTTAAAAGAAATAGAAATAAATATTTGAAATAGCTCTACAAAATAAAGAAAATGTTATATAGCAATTCATTATTTTAAAATTCTTTTTATGTAGGTGAATTCCATTGGCAATCATTGCTACACAACAAAATAATGTTCTTTTTATTTACCTCCACATCCCTTAGTAACAAATAGAAATTATTCTTAATATTTTGGTTTTAAGCATTCTGATATTAACTTTGACTTAATCTACCTGCTTTCCATTTGGAATTCCCATTCTCATGTGTGCCTGTTGTTCTCCAGGCAAGATCGCCTCTTGACCCTCTTCAGAAAATAAGTCTCCAGACTGTTGCTGTCTGGTAGAGGTTAGTTACCTGGTAGTGTAGAGTGGTGGGGTTGTCTGTGGATGTATCTGCTTCTCAGACAGACATTCAGCTAAGTCTATTATTGACCAACATTAACCTCCACTAGCAGAAGTGCCAGAAACAATTTCTGAGCCTTTGCAGGGGGGATCAGGGGCATGGCTGATTCTGCATTGTAAATCAGATTGTATCTCTGCTTTTTCCCCACTGCAGCCTCAGCTTTCCTGAGTCTGTAAGCAGCTGCCATTTGTCTTTCTTCTTTCCAGCTTCCTATATTTTGATGGTATTGTTTGTCTGTTGTTCTCTTTGTCCTTGTGGGTTTATACCTTATTTTTAAAAATACATTTACTATCACTGTAGTGGGCCTTTAGCAGGGAGCTGAAAAATGCATGTGTTCAATACTTCCTCTTTAACTGGAAGTCCTTCAGCTCATTCTCTTTTAATATCTGTGTCTGTGTATTTTATAATGTACATAATATATTTGTGTAAAGATACATATATATTATTTACAGATAAATATCTACATATCACATTGCTTAGTTTAAATTAGTTTTTCTTCTTCTTACAAATTGTAGTGTATAATTATAAGGTTCAAAGACCAGTGCTCTGCCTGATCTCTAAATGGTGTAGTCCTCCAAGGCTTGGAGCTTGGCTTTCTCTCTTTTTATGTTCATAGTTCCCCAGGTGATCTTCTTTAGAGCCAATGTTGATGACTCTAAAATTTACACTTTTAGCCATGACTTAGCTCCAGATATGCGGATTTCACTTGATATCATCACTTGGATGTCTAACAGACACCTCAAGTTAACATTCAAAATAGAACTCTTTATTCCCACAACCCCACACCTCACACAAACTACACTCATCCAGGCCACCTCAATTATTCAGTCAAAAATTTATACTGAATTTGATTCTGCTATGATTCCAAAGCTTGAGAATGCAACACCAAAACAAAACTGGAAAGACTGCTGTCATGCAGCTTATGTTCTGGAAGCAAAAAGGAAGAGACAACAAACAAATGTAAAAATAAATATATATCTTGTATTTATATTTATTTACATTTATCTAGGTTAAGTGCTATCGAGAAAAATAAAACTAGGTAAGAGGAATGGATAGTCATGGGGTGTGTGTGTGTGTGTGTGTGTGTGTTGTGTATGTGTGTGTGTTGTGTATGTGTGTGTGTTTTGTTATCTCTTCTTTCCAGCTTCCAAAATTTTGTCATTAGTGTCTTCTTTGTCCTTTTTGTCTTTGTGAGTTTATAGGCTTAAAATACAATCATTAACTGCCATTTAGTGGACATTGAAGAGGGTGCTAAGGGAAATGCACATGTTCAATTCTCCGTCTTTGCCTGTGAGTTAAAGGGTGTTAAGGGAATGTCCTCAAGATAAGATGATATTCAAGCAGAACCCTGAAAAAAGTGAGGAACTAAGCCGTGCAAAAATCTGACATAAGAGCATTCCAGATGGAGGGAGCTGCAGGTGATAAAGCCCCTAAATTAGAAGTATGCTTTCTCTGTTCAAGGAACAACGAGAAGCCTAGTGCTACTGAAGTGGAGTTGAGAGGTAGGATGGGAAGAGAAGCCTGTTAGAAAAGGAAATGAGAGAGGTGGCATGGGACCAGATCATTTATTAGAAGTAAAGGCAAGGATTTTTATTTTCATTGAGAGTGAAATAGGAAGCCCTTGGAAAACTTAAAGCAGATATTATTAAAATTATGTTTTAGATAAATCACCTGGGCTGCTATAAAATATCCTGCAGAGAGACAAAAGCAGAACCAGGGACACCAGTTAAGAGAGTATAGGCAAAAGATAATGATGACTTGAACTAGAATTGTGGCAATAGACAAGTTAGATTTCACTGATGGACAAGACAATAGAAGAGCCAAGCATATTCCAAGGTTTTTGACTTGAAAAAAAACATGTAATTATGGTGTTACTGAGATAATGAATACTTCAGGTGGAACGGATTTGTGTGGGTGGATTGGAGGAGGAACAGGGCTCAGCTGGACATCCTAAGTTTGAAATAACTATTAACTAGATAGTGATGTTGAGTGGTTGTTGGATATAAGAGTCTAGGATGTGAAGGAGCAGTCAGGTAGTTCATCTAATTGGGGCTCATCGGTATTTGTACAGTATTTAAATACTGTTATTAAAAGAAAGAGTGGCCAGTAAAATAGGAGAACCAAGAGAAGGTGGTCCCTGGAGGATAAGTGAGAAAAGCATTTCGATAAGAAGGGCATAATGAACTCTGTTAAATACTGCTGAGAAGATAAGTGAGATGAAGTCTAAGAAATGAGAATTACATTGACAATGTGGAGGTCATTGATGATCTTGAAAAAGGAAACTTCAGTAAAATGAAGGGAGTGAACACCTAACTAGAGTGCTACAGATGGTGACTGATGACTCAGGAAGACAGAAGTTATGTGCTGTAGCAAGGTACACAAGTAGTCAGGAAAGAGGAAATGCAGAGCTCAGATGGAGATGGTGGTCTTAGGTAGTAAACCAGACGATTTATCCATTGCAATTGGAGGGAAGGCAGGAGGCTCAGTTTGCAGTAGACTGGCAAATGTGACCAGAGATGTGGAAGCTCACTGTTGGTTGAAATAGTAAGCAAGATAATTATCAGCTGAAAAAATGGATAGCAGAAAGATGTTGAAGGTCAAAGGAAAGAGGAGATGGAAAATAGTTATTTAAGTGAGTAGGAAGGTGAACTAACTAGGAAATTATAATATAAAACTATAGTGGGAAATTATATTTTAAAATATGGCATGACTAAAAGCCACTTGAAGATTTAGATCTTAAAGGGAGATCAGTCAGCTTGGTCCGATGATTTTTCTCCATCCATGTTTCATTGCTCAGGTACAGGTGAAAAGTGAATCGAGATTTAGATTTGACCAGGTTTGGAGTTTGGCCAGGCAAGTTTGATGCAGAGGCACAAGCAATCCATCTTCCACACAGCAGCCAGAATCAGTTTCTAACATCATAATCACATTATATATTGCCTTGCTTCAGACCTTCAGTGGTTCCCCACTGGACTTTCGTTTTAGCCCAAATGGTGGCCATCAAGGCCCTTACTCCTCTGGTCATTTCTCCAACCTCCTCTAGGACTACTTTCTCCATGACTGCTCTATTGTGGGCACTCTG
The DNA here is from genome assembly GCF_000951045.1 of Mandrillus leucophaeus. Taxonomy (NCBI): domain Eukaryota; kingdom Metazoa; phylum Chordata; class Mammalia; order Primates; family Cercopithecidae; genus Mandrillus; species Mandrillus leucophaeus. The sequence continues at coordinate 84,535 of NW_012101702.1, forward strand.
GCCTCTTTGGTTCCCAAACATTCAAACCCTTTTTGTCTCAGACCGATGAAATCCTTTCTTTCTCTGCCTGGACTGCTTTTCCCTTAGTTCTTTAATTGGCCACTTTTATGCATTCTTCATGTCTCAGATTAAACTGTAACTTCCTCAGAGAAGACTTCCCTGAGAATCGCACTTAAAGCACGTCTACTCATGTACTCTGCATCACATCACTTCCTTACTTTTAGTGCTCTTAAACAATCTGAACCATATCTTTATATATTTGTTCACCTGCATGCCCCAACCAGGATGAGGGCAGGGAATTCGTCTCTTTCATTCTTTTCCTATTTCTAGAGCAATGATTTTCAAATTTATTTATCTCAGAAAGTTTACATTCTTAGAAATCACTCAGGATGCCAAGGAGCTTTTTTATATGTACGTTATATCTACCATTATTTGCTACTAGAAATTGAAAGTCAGAAATTTGGAAAATATTAATGGATTTTTTTCATTAAAAAATAATAAACCAATTATTTTGTTGGTTTATGATTGGTTTCTGTAATAAACCAATTAAATTGTTAACATAAATAACATTTTATGAAGAGTAATTGTATCTTCTAAAATAGAAAAAAAAATAGTGAAAAGAGTGGTATTATTCTTTATTTTGCAAATCACTTTTTTTTTTTTTAAATGGAGTTTCGCTCTTGTCGCCCAGGCTGGAATGCAGTGGTGCGATCTCAGCTCCCTGCAACCTCTGCCTCCCGAGTTCAAGCAATTCTCTTGCCTCAGCCTCCTGAGTAGCTGGAATTACAGGCACCCGGCTAATTTTTGTATTTTTTTAGTAGAGACGGGGTTTTGCCCTGTTGGCCAGTCTGGTCTCGATCTCCTGACCTCAGGTGATCTGCCCACTTCAGCCTCCCAAAGTGTTGGGATTACAGGCTTGAGCCACCGTGCCCGGCCTGTTTTGCAAATCTCTTTAATGTCTGAATTAATAGAAGATGTTGATTCTCATATCTCTCACTATATTCAATCTGTTGTGATCTGTTGTTTAGATGGAAATATATGAAGACAATCTGTCCTCCCACCAACATATAATTGGAAAAGGAGGTATATTTTATAGACTTTTTAGGTAATTGTGTATACCATCTTTGGTACTACACTAAAGGTCAACAAGTGGCTATTCCTTAAAGGTGAGCTGCAACATGGAATCTGTATCAATTAACCTTTTCACTGTGCATAAATTTGTTGGTCTAATTTGAGATTTGAATGGATCTTTTACCTGTGCATGATTTTGTAACATCATGCATTGGTCGTCTGGAACTTAGTGGTTTACTAGTTTATGAAAAGTTTTCAAATGTTGACATATTTTATTATATAATATCTTATTATATAATATTTTAAAAACACATTTGTTCTGGTCTCATCGAAGTATCTTTAAGTATTGGGAAGCTGTCAAGCTCATAGTAGGAAACAAAAATTTTCCAAAATCCTTATTTCTATTTGAAAACTTAAATTTTTTATTGGCATCAAATATTGTCAGTTGCTTATTTTGAAATAACAGAATTTTTTTCATTTTTTGAAAAAAAAAGTTTGCAAAATTCCTAAGCCTGAATAATCATAGTTGTCAGCCAGTTGTTCTTTCAAGTCATAATGATGATCCATGAAGAAAGTGGCTAATTCAGCTTTCAAATAAGGGGAAAGGGTTTTTTTTTTCTCAAAAAGACCATTGTACTTCAGCATGCATACTTTCAATTTTACCACAAAATATAAAAAGATTCAAATTCAAGGATTGAGATTTAAAAAAATTAATTTTTTTTTACTGCTCCAGCAAGGATATTCTTAATAAATAAAACTGGCATTATTATTATTTTTTGTTTTTGTTTTTACTGAGAGTACATGTCAGTCAAGGACACAGTGACCATTGGTACAGTTTGGTGCTACTTCCTTGATTCATGCTAAGACACCAGCAATTTTACCCACTATATTGCTTTTGCCCCATCAATGCAAATACCAACACAGTAGAAAAAGAACAACTCAAAATTGTTATGGATGTAGTTCTTATAGACCCCCTGAAAGGGTCTCAGGATTTTAGGCATTCACAGATCATATTAGAACACGTGGTAGCCTGGCAAATAGTAGGGAGTCATTAAATGTTTGTAATATAAATGAGGGGTTATATTATTTTACTGCTTAAGTCTATTATTATTGATTTGGCAACTACTTGTTCTAAAAGTAAGTAAATCGTATAATTTATCATTTTGTTAGAAACATTTTGTAAGATAAAAAATAGGGAATCATTTAATCAAAAGTACATAGCAATATCTATCTTTACACAGAGTTGTGCAGACACTGCACAGATTGAGTTAAACATACTTCATATCTTGAGAAGTTTATCAGCATTGCAAACATAAAGGGCATAAACAGAGATAATATTGAACAAGTATGTTAAATTAGTTAATACTGTCAGCTTCTAGAAAGAAAGTCACATATTAGATATCATTAATGTCTAAGTCCTCCAAGGAGAAAATTTAAAACCCTACTAAATAAAATTAAATAAGACCTGAATAAATGGATGCCAAGGCCAGCTTGGTCGGGGATACCCTAACCCAGTGGCACTAGAGAAGTTAAAGACACACACACAGAAATATAGAGGTGTGAAGCGGGAAGTCAGGGATCTCACAGCCTTCGGAGCTGAGAGCCCCGAACAGAGATTTACCCCCATATTTATTAACAGCAAACCAGTCATTAGCATTGTTTCTACAGATATTAAATTAACTAAAAGTATCCCTTATGGGAAACGAAGGGCTGAATTAAAGGAATAGGTTGGGCTAGTTAACTGCAGCAGAAGCATGTCCTTAAGGCACAGATCACTCATGCCATTGTTTGTGGCTTAAGAATGCGTTAAGTGGTTTTCCGCCCTGGGCAGGCCAGGTGTTCCTTGCCCTCGTTCCGGTAAACCCACAACCTTCCAGCATGGGCATTAGGACCATTATGAACATCTTACAGTGCTGCAGAGATTTTGTTTGTGGCCAGTTTTGGGGCCAGTTTATGGTCAGATTTTGGGGGGCTTGTTCCCAACAAATGGAGAACTGCATTTGGATGAAGTGACTTAACAATGTAAATATGTCAACTATCCTGAAATTACTCTGTAAATTAACTGCAATTCTGATCCAAATGTCAGTTGTAATAGACAAATAGATAAATGGAATAGGCATAAGAAACAAAGGAATGATAACGGTACTGTGGAAGAAGCTCCTAGAATTAGCAAGACTAAAAACCTAGAAAGATGGAAAATATATGGATAATTAGTATATTATCTCAGTAAGTAGAAAATAAATGTAACAATGAGATACTACTTTACATCCATTATATAGGAAAATTGCCCATTTTGATGATATTAATCGTTAATGGATAAATGAGAATTTCGTCATATTTGGCTTCTGCCATTTTGAAGAAAAATCCGGCAAAGTCATTGTGCATATATAATATGATTATCTGATCTCACTCCTAAAGAGAAAGGGGGAGATAAAGTTTTTATAAAAGAATGTAATATGATACGTTTTTTCACAACATTGTTTACGAAGGCAGGGAATTGGAAGCAATATTATTGTCCGTTATTAGAGGACGATACAAAAATAAGATTGTGGAGGCATACCACTGAATACCACATGGTAGTTAGAAACAACATAGATCTTTAAAATGTAATGCTTTGTGAAAAACAGAAGAAAATGAATGGGTTCTATTTATGTAAATTTAAAAGTATACAGAAAAAAATGACACTACATGTTTCTAAAGACACATATAAATTTGAGAATGTATATCAAACACATTAAAGCGGTTACCTGTTTGGGAGTAGAATATGATAACAAGAAGAAATCAGTTTAAAATTGCTTTTTTTTTTTTTTTGCTTTGCGCAGATCAATGATGATAATGTGGCGTGAACCAGAGTCTGCATCTATCTCACTCTCCTCTTTTTTTCTTTAAAAAAAAAAAGGAAAGAAAACTACGTACATTGTAAAATAGTAACACATTCAGGTAGTCTGCATATTTACACAAGGATAATTAGAAAAATTTGTTACCTACCTCTTTTATGGTTAATCAGGGAATTAGCAAGACAACTGTAGAGCTTTTGAAGGCTGGAAGAAGATCTAAATAATTTAGGTTTTCTAGTTCCCTGGTTGCAAGGATATCTGCTCCTTGGCCATAACAAATTGATGTGTCTATTTTTCTCCAGAATAGTTAGCAAAAAAGGAGATGCCACATATTCTTCTTATAGCCTGTTTTAATATTTAACTCTCAACCCTATCAGTAAATTCCTTCTTATGTCTCTTTTATATGTCCACAGTTACTTTCAAGTCATTTCTCAGAGAAGATGAATATGTTGGTCTGCATTTTTCTTGTAATAATGCTTCATGTATTATTGTTTCCAGACTAATTAATTCAAATTCCTTTTCTCATGGGTCTTATTTATTCAACACTTTAATCATATTATTAATCTACTCCAAACTCCTCAACTTTACAGAATCCTTATCAAGGTAAGGAGACAAAAACTGGGTGCAACACTAACTCCACAGTGTGCCTAATCAAGAGAGAGAAATTATTTCCAATTATTGCTTTCATGAGTCCTCAAAGATAACAGTGGCTGGGCAATCTCATCAACCATTTTCTTTATGAATATTAATTATAACAATCCCCTTATATGTATAAGTTTTATTATTACAAAGCACTGTCATATTTTTTCTTCCAATAAGTCAATGATAACAGGAAAGATGCCATATTTCTCTGCACAGATGAATAATATAAAGCCCAAAGAGATTACCATAACTAGCCTATGATCACTAAGCTAGTAAGTGCTGGAGGTACAACCTCCCATTCTAAGTATGTAGGAAGCATATAATGTGCTTGAATGGGAGACAGCATAGAGCAAGAGAAAGAGCCCAAATCTGTTGCTAGAGGACTTGGATTCAGACTCTCGCTCTGTCTCTGGCAGTCTTGTGGCCAAACAGAGATAATAGTAGGGTTGATGTGGACATTGTGGTGTAAAAAACTCTAAACTTTTATTGCCATATTTTCCTTGTTCTGATGAGTTGAATACATCTGACTTTAAAAGGTTATTTCAAGATGATTTTCCTTCTCTTTTCTGCTCCCACATAACCAGTTTATTTTTCATGAAAATATGTCCTTTTTTGTTGTTTTTAGTTGCTTGGTTTTTCTTCCTGTTTTACCCGAAGCAACATTTCTTACCTCCTCTTGTTTCTTAGATTTTTACTAACAAAATGAAGATTTGCTCTGACACCGTTTTCCTTCCTTAGACTATACAATCAGGCCAGTCTCAAGATATTTATAGAAAATAGACAAAAAACTAAAAAGCATTAAATATTTGTACTCTCTTATATTTGTGGTTTTGAAGCTGTAGAAGATGGAGCAAATGACCCCAGAATCAAAGAATAAATATTTTAAATCAACATAATTTTGTCATATTTAGTGACTTTTTAAACCTTCAAAAGTTAGTATTGGAGAGCAAAATTTCAGAATGTGTCAGTGACCCACCATTGCAATGCTTTGGTTTACTGAATATAATCATAGTATTTGTACTCCCTATTTTCCTACCTGGAGTGCCAGAAAGTCCTCACAGAGGATAAGCAATACATAAACTTTATTTTTTGCTATGGGACATCTGGAAGTGTCTGCCTAACACTCCTCTTCTAGACAATTCTCTGTTTTCATCAACATAATTAACATTCGTCCAGGACCTCTCTTCATGTTTCCAGTTTCCTGAGATTTAGCTGTCTCCCTGATCTACTTATGATTTGGTTACTTCCTTGGATTACATGAGCCAATTTAATTTTCCTTTTGCCTGAAAGTGGTGACACTGATATATCTCTCACTACCCACCTAATACCTGCTACAAATGAGGTTTACACGGTTAAAGTGATGTCTTTTGGGTGGGCTGATGAGCTGAGTAGGTCAAGTGGGAAAGCATAAAGCAGGAGTAAGTAGCCTGGTAAAAGTAACATTAAGCTGATGTCAAAGAAAAAAAAACCATCCATTGGAAGATGTGAGAACTTTACATAACTAGTATTGCAGAGTACAGGCATCAGCAACATAGCCTTAAAAGAACAACCAAGTGAACTGCCTCACAGCTATCTTGCTTTCATAGATACTATGAGATATTATATAGATATCATAACTGTATTACAGGTACTATAGGTTATAATCTATAGATATTATAACTATTTTAACTATAAAATTGCCCTTGGTTTGACATAATTATTTAGTGTTGCTTCAAGTCTACAACCCTTTAACCCTTTCAATGTGCCACCACACCTAACATTCAGAAGTGCCACAGGAACATGAAACATTTGAGGACTCAGACTAACATACAAAATAGAAAAAAAAAATTGTTATTGAGACACACCCTATTTTCTCAATTCTAGGTCTTTTCTCTTCACATTTAATGTGTCTGGAGTTGAAATATATTTCATACTGGTATTTTCTTTAAAACTTACCAGCCATGAGGGAAAACAAGACAATACTAAGTTGTCATTGTCTGCGCATGTGCAAACCTACGTATTGAAGGAATCTGTTCAACTCAGTTATTTGCCGTTTGAATTTTAAGTTAAATTGGCATCTTGTTTTTGTGAAGTGAAATTCTTTCACTAAAAAACTGAACATCTACCTGTTAAAATTTTCCAGTTAACTTTTAAGAAAAGTGATTTTTTAAATTTACATAACACCCTGTGATTTTACCCAAATAAGATGTACAGAGAAAATACTGGTATCCCACAATATGCCTAGACACTCTCCTGTCAAGTCTAAGGATGCTAAAGAGGTCAAGGTTTGAGCATAGATTATGAAAGGCAGTGGGTTATCATGTTATTATTTGTAATTGATAGTAGTCTAACATAATTCTGAAAAGTTAGACATCAAACACACAAAAGATTTACTCTCATCCTCTGATTTACTGCTGAAATTAAAAGACATGTAATTGTATGGATAAAAGAATCATATTATTGGCAGTTAAGATAAATTACCTTTATTTAATATAGTTGTTTTTCCCTCTTGAAAGCTACTATAAAATGGTTTAAGTATGTCAGATTGCTAACATCTTAAAATTGAGGGGTTTATGTATTTTTTTTCCATCCTAACAGGCTACTAGTTGTGATTAGAGCATCTATTTTTGAAATACACGTATCTACAAAAAATAATGTTGGATTAAATACACCTAGGTCCAACTGAATTGCTCAACAAATAAGTTTATTTTCTTCATTCTCAAAAACTTCCAGGACATGATTAGTTCATGCATTGTTAATTGAAGGTTCTGTGAGTTTCTGCTACCATATATTAAAAGTTTCTTTTAGGAAAAGCTATTAAAGTTCTTATGAGAGGTTTCCACCAGGTAGTCTATTGAAAGCAATTGGTGATAATTAAATGAATTTCACTGCCACTATAGGGATTCTTTTAAAACTCTCATAGAGATTGGAAATTGGTTGGGATTGAAACGAGAAGAAATCTCCAACTTTCAAACATATCAATGACCCAATTGATATGACCCAATATCTATAGAAAATGACCCAATTTTCTATAAAAATTGTAAAGCTTAGCTGGGCACAGTGGCTCACACCTGTAATCCCAACACTTTGGAAGGCTGGGCCAGGAGTTTGAGACCAGCCTGGCCAACATGGCAAAACCCCATCTCTACCAAAAATACAGCAATTAGCCGAGAGGGCACCCATATTCCCAGCTACTTGAGAGGGTGAGGTGGGAGGATCACTTGAACCCAGCAGGCAGAGTTTGCAGTGAGCTGAGATTGTGCCACTGCTTTCCAACCTGGGAGACAGGGTGAGACTCTCTCTCACAATGAAAAAAAAAAGTAAACCTTAAGCTCTGAGGCTACTGATAATGAGATGGCAAGATCATTAGTACTCAAATAATAAATTTAGCCAGTCATGTACTGGTCCTTACATAACCTTGAGTTTCTTCCAGTATCAATTGACCTGACTGAGAATATTTAGATGATCTCCAGTTCAGAGCTGCAACAGTATTGGAACTTTTTATTTTAGAATCTCTCATTTAATAGAATTCCATAGCCTATATAGAATATGTGTATATTTCAAAAACACATAGCTTTCTTGCATCTTTCATATTTTTGTTTTATAAATAATTGTGCCTACATATGTTAATGTCAGTATGACCTTTTGTAAAGCAAAGTTTCATTATGTAAAGATATTTAATTTTTAAAGAGTAATTAAATACCTTTGCTTATCAGGACCCTAGTAAAAAGCAGCGTGAGTATTGTAGCTTGATACTGACAGATCAGATTCAGTTCCTTTGATCTGCTTAAGTTTCCACGGGGATGGATCTTAAAATAGTTGGTAGATCATGCTAATATACTGCAACTTGCTGTTTTTGCCCTGTGTGCCACCAACTGCCCACCATTAGTCAAGAGAAGCCACATGCAAGCATAAACAGCCTGTATCATCTTTATCATTATTATCATGGTCCATAAATTAAGAGAACACATTAAAATTCCTACAAACATATACTACTTTTGAGATTACAATTGTTGGCATTAAATTTAGCTCCTTTTAGAATTCTGATGTTTATATTAATATTACATAGAAAAATGATAATTTCCTTTCTGGGTGAAAAATACTTCACTCAACACAATGGATATAATGAACAAACTTACTTAAATAATTATTTAAGCTAACAAGTTTATTAAAAAAATCTATATAAGGGGTGATTTTTTTTCAGAAAAAAAGACTTGATTTAAAAAACTCAGAATCTGGAGCTCTATTTATTGAATGGGGCAGTTGGCAAGTCAGATATCAATATATCCCCAAATAGTTAACAGTGTTATAAAATGCTTCAATGGTGAAAGAAAGTACTTCCTTATTGAAATATTTGTATTTTGGTATATTACTAACTCTTTATGGGGAAACACTTTTTTTAATATATAGATTGCTTAGTTATTGGATTAAAGAAATCAAAATGGGAAACTGCCAAAGGGAGAAGTAAGTGTAATTTGAATCTGAGACATGGCATGAAAAATAAAGAACTTGAATGAATGATGGAACTTTTTTTTCTGGATGACCTTATGGTTACCTTTCTTTTCATCAACGAAACATTCCCAGGTATCAAAAATGAAACCAAAGGAAGATTTAGATCAAAATATGGTGCTTACCAGAAGTAAACCCATGCATATAAGGTCAAGCAATCTTCAACAAAGGCACCAAGGATATGCAGTGGGAGAAAAAATAGCCTTCTCAAAAAAATGGCATTGGATGCAGTTTTTTGTTACAGGTGTAGTGAACTAATTTTTTTTTTATTTTTTATTTTTTTATTTTTTTTTTGAGACAGAGTCTCACTTTGTCACCCAGGCTGGAGTGCAGTGGCAGGATCTCTGCTCACTGCAAGCTCCACCCCCCGGGTTCATGCCATTCTCCTGCCTCAGCCTTCCATGTAGCTGGGACTACAGGTGCCCACCACCATGCCTGGCTAATTTTTTGTTTTGTTTTGTATTTTTAGTAGAGACGGGGTTTCACCATGTTAGCCAGGTTGGTCTCGATGTCCTGACCTCGTGATCCACCCGCCTCGGCCTCCCAAGGTGCTGGGATTACAGGCGCGAGCCACCGTGCCCAGTCGTGAAATAAAATTTTTTAAAAATGATGTTGGGAAAACGCAATATCTACACGCAACAAAAATATGAAATGGGATTTTTATCTTATGTCATATACAAAAATAAACCAAAAATGAATTAAAGATTTAAATGTAAGACCTAAAACCATGAAAGTCTTAGAAGAAGACATAGGGAAAAATTTGTATGACAGTGACCTTGGCAATTTTTTGGATATGCCATCAAAAGCACAGGCAACCAGAGCAAAAATAAACAAGTGAGACTACATCAAACTAGAAGTCTCTGCACAACAAAAGAAACAATTAACAAAATGAAAAGGCAGCCTACAGAATCAGAAAAAATATTTGCAAACTATATCCACTAAGGAGTTAATGTCCCAAATCTATAAGGAACTCACACAACTCAATTGCAAATAACCCAATTAATGGGTGAAGGGCTGGAATAGAAAATTTTCCAAAGAAGATATACAAATGGCCAAAAGATATATGAAAAATGCTCAACATCACTAATTGTGATGGTTAATATTGAGAGTCAACTTGATTGGATTGAACTATGTAAAATATTGTTCCTGGGTGTATCTGTGAGGGTGTTGCCAAAGGAGATTGACGTTTGAGTCAGTGAACTGAGAGAGGCAGACCCATCCTCAATCTGGATGGGTACCAACTAATCAGCTGCCAGATCAGCTAGTATAAAAGCAGGCAGAGGAATGTGGAAGGACTAGACTGGCTTAGTCTTCCAGCTTACATCTTTTTGCCATGCTGGATGCTTCCTGCCCTTGAACATGGGACTTCAAGTTCTTCAGCTTTTGGACTCTTGGACCTTTGACCACAAACTGAAGGCTGCACTGTTGGCTTCCCTGCTTTTGAGGTTTTGGGATTCAGATTGGCTTCCTTGCTCCTCAGCTTGTAGACAGCCTATTGTGGAACTTCACTTTATGATCATGTAAGTCAATACACCTTAATAAATTCTCCTTTATATATACATCTATCCTATTAGTTCTGTCCCTCTAGAGAACCCTAATACACTAATCATCAGGGGTATATAAATCAAAACCAAAATGAGATATCATCTTACTCCTGATAGGACGGCTATTATCAAGAAGTCAAAAGATAATAAGTATTGGTGAGGAAGTGAAGAAAACCCATTCTCTTTATAGTGTTGGTGGGAATGTAAATTGGTACAGACATTGTAGAAAAGAGTATGAAGTTTCCTCAAAAAATTAAAATAGAACTACCATATGATCCAGCAATCCTACTTGTAGGTATATATCCAAAAGAAATGAAATTAGTGTGTCAAAGAGATGTGTACACTCCCATATTTACTTCAGCATTATTGTCTATAGACAAGATGTGGAAACAGCCTACGTGCCTGTCAACAGATGAATAGAAAAGAAAATGTGGTGTGTATTTATGTGTGTGTGTATACGTGTGTATATATATATATGTATGTGTATACACATACATATACATACACATACACATATATATGCGTGTGTATATATGTGCGTGTATACACATGCATGTATATACATGCACATACATACACACCACATACACAATGGAATGTTATTCAGCCAAGAAAAAAGAAGGAAATCCTGCCATATGCAACAACATGGATGAACCTGGTTGATATCACTCTAAGTGAAATATGGCACTCACAGAAAGACAAAAACCACATGATCTGACTTATATGTGGAATCTAAAAAAGGTGAAATCACAGAAACAGATAGTAGATGGGTGGTTACCAGAGGCCAAGGGTGAGGAAAATGGGGAGATGTTTGCCAAAGGGAAAAAACTTTCAGGTATAAGAAAAATAAGTCCTGGAGACGTAATGTACAGCATGATGACTATAGTTAATAATAATATATTATTTATTTGAAATTTGCCAAGAGAATAGATCTTAAGTATTCTCACCACAGGAAAAAAGGTAACTATGTGAGGTGATGGAATTGTTAATTAGCCTGATTGTGGTAATCATTTCATAACATTTCACAATATATACATATGGTAAAACATACATTGCATACCTTGAATATACACAAATTTTATTTGTCAATTTTACCTCAATAAAGCTGAAGAAAAAGACAGTGCTTAATAAGAACAAGTCAAAAATAATGAAGTAGACTTCATCATGAACAAAAGCTGTTTTAGAGCTTCTGTTTTATTAGAAATAACATGGAAAAATAACATTTTCCTGACATGAATAATGATAGAGTGAGTTATTATAGAATGATCAAAATGATTAGTCTCTATTCTGAGATCTGGTGCTGTTTGGCTGGAAAGAAAAAAAAAACATAGAAAAAAAAAACCAGTTTACTGTGAGAAAGAGTAATGTGATTTTTAAAAAATCATTCAAGCCTTGATATATAGTGCCTTTAATCTTACCAAATTGGCTTCATGATTGAGCATAGACATATGGTAAACTAACACCTAGTTGCTTTCCCTTGAAAGGTAGACCATGTAAATGAGACACTTAGTCTCTTTTTTTATGTCAGTGTCCTAGAAATGTTTTATAACCTTAAACAAAAGTTTCATCTGAATGTATTCTTATTTTTATTTTTTGACATAAGTAAAGAAATACAAACCAAATACAAGATAGTTACAATTTTTAAACCACCGAAAGAGCTGATTATCCTGTTGTTAAACCATTAGCTATAATTTGGGACACAGCAAGAGATCACTGGGCCAAAAATGTCCACTCTGAGCCCTGAGTGATCTGAATTCCTAAATCATCCTCAGAAGATAATTTTATGGGGGGTGTTGTTCTATAGCACTTTGACAGTGGGTCTCATTTGTCTGTTTCTCTACTCTGCAAAGGGACTACGTGGAAGACTCAGCATAGGAATTTAAAACCCCTCTTTGAGTGTCATATAAGTTATGGAGTTCATGTACAGGGAAAAAGAACACATACACAAACATTTGCAAACAATTTCAAGATGTTCACACTGTCCAAAGCACCTGTGTACCAGGTCCCAGGTTAATAAACTATTTTGCAATGTTAAATGTGCAATGAAATTCCTGTGAGCACAGCTTTTTCCCTGTCGCTGAAGTCTATATGACTTCCATAATATGATATTGTCACTACCAGTAGGTATAATGCCTGCTGGAGGATAGAACAGCAGAGGAAAAGAGCTTTGTCAGTCTGTAGTCAACCCCAGAAGGGTACATACTAGCACACAAAAGGGATGAGCAAGCCCTACGTATTAAACATTCTGTCATCACTGACAGTCCCCTAAAAAGTCAAACCTACAATCTGTCTAATGTTCAGATTTTAGTACTTGATTTTACAATACTTTTGTTGGACAAATATATGCTTTACATAAGAAATTGTAGAAGAATTTATATTTTTCCTCTACTAAATGGTTAAAAACATGTCTTCATGACATTCCAACTCACTCTGGTGGCAAAAAAAAAAAAAAAAGAAAAAAAAGAAAACAAAAGAGAATATGGCTTGTTTCCAAGCTTTTCTGCAAAGAATAGTGCAGTGGTGAAGAATTAGGCACAGCAGTTAAATCTTTTGCTTCAATTTTTTTTTAAAACAATTAGGGAATGCATTCATCATACAAAGTCTTACTGTCAAATTGATCCCAATAGCTTACACTGAAGACCTTAATGAAGCTGATGGGTGAAAATTATATGAGTCAAGCATCAGGCTAAATACGACAATGGAAAGCTTCCTTCTTACCCCTCCTGAGAGCAAATAAAATTTTAAAAATGTATCAACGTTTTAAAGTATTACTAAAAAAAAAAAAAAAAAAAAAGGAGAAAGTAAGAGAGACAAGTTGGCCAAACTTGGGTGAGATAAATGTTTTTAAAGTTTAAGAACGGAGTTCTGCTTCCAGCCAAAATGACATAAGGATTGAATCTACTCTCCTTCCTGAAACAAAAACTGAATAAAATGTAGGAAGCATTGGTTTTCAAGACATTGGACTTAGGCAATGAATGACAGTGATCCTAAGACAATGGAATCAAGTAAGATGAGCACCCAATTGTCTCAGCTTATTGCCTAGAAATAGTTTCCAGATTGTGGTACAGAACTGCAGGACTCCAGGTGGAGACCTGCAGTCTCCCTGAGTTCAGGATGCATAGCAAGCAGTCCAGGGAGGCCGAGGTTGCTGGAGGTTGCCAGGAATGGAACTATATAAAAGGAGATTTCCTATGCACACTTAGTTTACTTAAGAAGAAAGAGATCATTTTAATAGTCATATACTAATTAAAGAAATTAAATTTTTAACTAAAAATATTCCTATAGAAAAAATACCAAGTTCAGATGGTTTCATAGGTAAATCCTAACCAGACATACAAGAAAGATAATCATCTTACAAAAATTGCCAAAAAATTCAAAAGGAAAAAATACAGCCCAACTCATTCTATGAGGCCAGCTTTACTCAAATATGAAAATCAAAACCAATCCAAGATTTACAGGAAGCAAACTACAGACTAATATTTTTCATAAACATAGATTTTTTTATAAACACGATTTCTTATCATATGTAACAAAACATTAACAATCTGAATCAAAAAGTGGATTCCAACTGGGGTTTTCTCAGAAATGCAAGGTTGGTTTAACATTCAAAAATCTACCTGTGTAATTCACCATATTAATTCACTAGTTTTCTCAGAAATTCAAGATTGGTTTAATTCAAAAATCTACTAGTGTAATTCACCATATTAATAGACCAAAAGGGAAAACCATATGATCAACGTAGCAGGTCTAGAAAAAGTATTAAACAAAATCCACAGCCACTTCTGATTTAGAAAAAAGAAAAAAACTCTCAGCAAACTAGGAAAAGAAGGGAATGCCCTCAATCTGACAAACAGCATCTATGAAAGCTCACATTTTATATCAGGTTTAATGGTGAAAGATTGTTTTTCTTCTAATGTCAGCAAAAAGGCAAGTATGTCTGCTTTCACCATTTTTACTCTACATTTTACTGGAGATTAGTGTAAGGAAAAAAAATAAAAGGCATGTAGATAAGCAAAAAAAAGAAGTAAAACTGCTTTTATTAACAGATTCTCCTATATGGAACATTTTGTGAAATTACATAAAAGCTATTGGAACTAGTCTAGTATTTTTTTGCAAGTTTGATGTTTACATATGCAACGTCAGTATACAAAATTCAGTTGTTTTTCTGTATACTAGCAATGAACATTGGAAATTAACATAAACGTGTTTTGTTTTGTTTTGTTTTCCACAAAGAATCAAAGGCAATTCAGTGATCTGGGAATGGACATAATCATTGATATTATTCACCACAAGCCTTTCTGCAGATAAGAAAAGTCCATACTAAGTAACAAAACAGATTCAGATTTCCCATAGCTCATTAAAATTGCCCCATGAGTTGTAGAACTAGTACTTCTGATTCCTGGTAACTAATGAGATTGATAGCAATCTCATAAAAATCACAAAACTACTTCTTTCCATTACATTTATTCATTTAGAGACAGAGTCTCTGTCACCCAGGCCAGAGTGCAGTGGTCCAATCTCGCTCCCTGCAACCTCCGCTTCCTGGGTTCTAGTGATCCTCCCACCTCAGCCTCCAGAGTAACTGGGACTACAGGTACATGCACCCATACCCGGCCAATTTCTGTATGTTTTTGGAGATGGGTTTTCACCATGTTGCCCAGGCTGGTCTCCAAGCCATCACCCTGCCTCAGCCTCTCAAAGTGCTGGGATTGCAGGCCTGAGCCACTGCACCCATCTACCATTGCATTTAATTCTACATAGATAATCTAAGACTATTTGAAATTAGTTACCATGACTGACACCATAAGTTCAGAATAGTTTGTCCTATGTCTATAAATCCTAATTTTAAGGAAATTGATTGATTCAGTCAGAATAATCACGATTTGTGTAGTCAGAGTTGTGCACAATAACAATATATATTTTTATCCTGATAAAAGTACTAAGCTTTTAATGTAAAGATGGATTTTAAATATTTAAACTAGTGGCTGAATTAAATATTAGCCCTTTAAGTGTTTAGTTTGTTCTTAGTTAATATAAATCAAAAGAACTGGTAAGAAAACAGCTGAACTGTCAGTTATGACCAAGAGCATTTTTCTGAGAAGAGGAGTAAGACTTTCACTGGATTCTTAGAAGTATTGTTACTCAAATGAGTTTTAAAAATCACTGAGTTAGAGATGTCTGTCATGGTATTTCAAAAATATTTTTCACAGAAGGGTGTCTTACTCCAAACAATACAGATATATTTAAGTATTTATTTAACAACAACAATGTACCAGTTACTATTATTGGATTTTTTGGGGTTTTGTTGTTGTTGTTTTGTTTTGTTTGTTTGTTTGTTTGTTTTGGAGACAGAGTATAGCTTTGTTGCCCAGGGTGGAGCGCAGTGGCATGATCTCAGCTCACTGCAACCTCTGCTTCCCGGGTTCAAGCGATTGTCTTGCCTCAGCCACCTGAGTAGCTGGGACTACAGGTGTGCACCGCCACACCCCGCTACTTTTTAAATTTTTAGTAGAGATGGGGTTTCACCATGTTGGCCAGGCTGGTCTCAAACTCCTGGCCTCAAGTGATCTGCCTGCCTGGGCCTCCCAAAGTGCTGGGATTATAGGCATTAGCCACAGTGCCTGGCCTATTATTGTGTTATATAACAAGCCACACCAAACTTAGAGAATAAATAATAATCATTTTATGTTGCTTATAAATTTCGTATGTCCAGGGCACATCAGAGAAGGTTTGCTGCTTTGTAATATCCATGAACACTCAAATTACTGGTAATGACTCAGAAGGCTGGGAACTGATAATATCTGGAGGTTCCTTCTCTTACATGTTTGGTGCTTGTGCTGGGATGACATGAAGACTGGGCTCAGCTGGGACTGAGTCCAGGTATTCATTGGAATACCTACATGTGGCCACTCCATTTGGACTCTCACAGCAGGGCAGGTGTGTTCTGAGAGGGGAACATCCATAGAGTGAGTTTTTCGAGAGAACCACATGGTCCCTGCATGACATTTTATGACTCAGCCTCAAAAGTTATATCACTTCTGCTATTTTCTGTTGCTTGGAGCAGTCACAGACTACCCAGATTCAAAGGGAGAGGATATAGATTTCAACTCCTGTAACTGGTACATTTCTTCTGATGAGGCAGTGGTAAGGTCACATTGCAGAAGAACATGTGGGATGGAAGATATTTTGGCAGCTCTCTTTAGAAAATACAACCTGTCACTGAAAACAGCAAATAAACTCTTCTTTTCAAGTCAAATATAATAAATAGTATACAAATAAACACATAAGTACATAATTAAATAGTAAATAAATAAAGGCTAAATTAATGGAAATGGTGTCTGGCGTCTGCTAATCTATAAGCAGGAAATGAGGCATTCATGTTATAAGGCTGATTTTCCCAAACAGGAGACTTCTAACTGTCCCATAGCTTCCTCTTGGGAGATACTTCACTCATCCTGACTTATCATTAGCTGTAGACATAAAATGTTATTCCAATTGCTAAACAGATAATATTAATAATAATCACCACTTCTGCTGAGAGAAGAGTAAGAAGTGATTATTTTGCGTAAGTCCTGTGTATTACTTATAAGGTTAATTCTATTCTTTTAAAAATATAGTTGCATCAAATTTTGTATTCCCACTGACCTAAAATGAATTCAGTTTATTTTATTTTCCTAGCATATCTGCTGTTCAATAATGGCTTGTTATTCTTCTCAGTTTATACGAAGATCTTTTAAACCTTCCTATATTTAAAAAACACTTATTATATTTAACTATAGGTCAAGTACTTTGCTGATGCCAGAGACATGATTCTTGCCTTCATTCCTTGTGGAGGACAGATATCAAGCGGATAGTTACAATGTCATGAGGGATATAAGGAGCTGCAGGATGGCTGCAATGGGGTCATGTAATGGGAGATGCAGTATAGTCTTTGGGTTAAAATGTGGGGATGGGGATAGAATAATATATTTTGAGAGAGTAATCAGCACGTATAGGAAAGATCATGGCACCTTTAAGAACAGAGAATTATATCGAGCACCTTTTTAAATTTTTATTAGATGATCTTTTTCTTATTAATTTATGAGAGTTAAAAATATATTCTAGATACGAATCCTTTATCGGATATGTACGTTTCAAACACATTTTCCCAGTGGCTTGCTTTATTTTTATTTTTTTAACCTTCTTCTTCTTCTTCTTTTTTTTTTTGAAACGGAGTCTCGCACTGTTGCCTGGGCTAGAGTGCAGTCGCATGATCTCGGCTCACTGTAACCTACGCCTCCCGGCTTCAAGTGATTCTCCTGCCTTAGCATCCCAAGTAGCTGGGATAACAGGCACCCGCCACCACGCCCAGGTAATTTTTTTGTATTTTTAGTAGATATGGGGTTTCATTATGTTGGCCAGGCTGGTCTCAAACTCCTGACTTTGTGATCCACTTGCCTCGGCCTCCCAAAGTGCTGGGATTACAGGCATGAGCCACCATGCCTGGCCTATTTTTGTTTTAACTTTCTGTTTTTTCTTTTTTTT
>NW_012101702.1:103310-118787 GCF_000951045.1 Mandrillus leucophaeus
CTTAAACTCCTGGCCTTAAGTGATCCTCCTGCCTTAGCCTCCTGAGTAGCTGTGACTACAGCGTGCACCACCACATCAAGCTTTAATAACCCATTTAAAGCTATTAATTTTTTTTATATAGAGGAGCAGTTGCCCCAGCACCATTTATTGTGGAGATCTCCATTGCATTGAATAGTTGGCACCATTATTGAAAATCAAGTAACCGAATATGTGTAGGTTTATTTTCTGAACTCTCTGTTCCACATTGTCTTCATGAGGGTAGCTTTATGTTCAGTCTTCAAATCTGGTAGTGTAAGTCTTCCAACTTTCATCTTATTCTTCATTGCCTTCTTGACTACTCTAGGTCTTTGTACTTTTGCACAAATTTAGAATTGGCTCATCAATTTCTCACTAGAGAAATGCAAATTGGATCCACAATGAAACCCACTACCCATCCACCAGAATTGCTAAAATTAAAGACCTAAAATATTAAATGTTGACAAGAATGTAGAACAATTGGAACTCTTGTAAAATGCTGGCAGCAGGGTAAAATTGTAAAATCACTTTGAAAATATTTGGGATTATCTACTGAAACTCAAAAATTCCTAGTGTCTAATTCATAAATTCCATTGCCATGCATAGACCCAAGAGGAAAGAGTACATATGTCCATGAAGATACTTACAAAAATACCATTTATATAATTATGGCTAATGATAATAGCCATCTTATTCATGGTAGTCACAAACTGGAAACAAATCAGATGTCTCTCTACAGACAAATACATAAACAAATTATAGTTTATTCATATAATGGAATACTGCATAGCAATAAAAAACTATGGATACATGCAATAACATAGATGCATCTCAGAATGGTACGTTTGGGAAAAGAAGTCAGGCACAAAAGGATACCATACTGTGTGATTGGTTTAAATAAAAATCAAGAACAGGCAAAACCAATCTATAATGATGAAATTCAGAATAATGCTTACCTTGGGAAGAGTACTGATGAAACTCTATAGATGATGTAAATTTGCTGTATTTTGATTTGGGTGGTGACTGATTACATGGAAGTATACATTGATAAAGATTCAGCAAATCATACCCTTAAATTTTTGTATTTTACTTTGTGTCTATTATACCTTAATTTAAAACAGAGAAATTCTAGTATAACTAGAGTAGATAAATCAAAGTGGAAGAGTGGTTTGGAAAGAAGCTTGAAAACTATATCAGATCATGTAAAGCCCTAAGAGAACCCACTGATACAGTCTGGCCCTGTGTCCACACCCAAATCTCATCTTGAATTGTAATCTGAATTATAATCCCCATGTGTTTGGGGAGGGAGCTCGTGGGAGGTGATTAGATCACGAGGGTGGTTCTTCCATTATGTTCTTGTGATAGTGAGTGAGCTCTCATGAGATTCGTTGGTTTTATGAGGGACTTTCCCCCCACACTTCTCCAGGCACTTTGCTCTCCTGCCACCATGTGAAGAAAAATGTGTTTGCATCTTCTTCCACCATGATTGTAAGCTTCCTGAGGCCTCCCCAGCCATGCTGAACTGTGAGTCAATTAAACCTCTTTCCTTTATAAATTACCGAGTCTTGGTTATGTCCTCATAGCAGCGTGAGAATGGACTAATACATCCACCTTCTGGTGTGACAATTATAATGAAAAATGAAGCTGATTGTTGAAAGACTTGTTAGCCACTGTGACCATTTTTGGTGTTAATTATGGTAGCAGAACTAACCAGCTTTTAAGTGGTAGTGTAAGCTATATTCCTTCTGCTTACAGGTGGCAGAAACCAAACGTGATCTATCTTAAGCAAATGGGAAAATTTATTATATGCATACTGGGTTATCTCACCCAATTCAAGGATGGGAACTTGGTATCAAGTAGAACAAACGACTTGGACAACATTTTGTCTGGCACTTCTTATTTGGACAAAAATTTAGTAAGTAAATATGATTAAACAACTGGTTAATTTATACAAAATACATGGTTTGATTATCCAGATGGACCATTCTTTTCTTGAGTAAAATCAAAGATTTTTGTTTTGTCAATGATTGTAACAATAATTACATAAAACTGACACTTTATAAAAAATTTATCAATTTTATAAGAACACTGGAAGGTAGATGTTATTGCTTCCATTTTACAGATGTGGAAAATACAACTTAAAGAGTTAAATGACTTGATTACAGGCAAGCAGCTGAGAAGTAGCAATGTTAGGGTTCAAATTCTTTCTGCATCCCAAATCCATGTTAATTTTATCATACCATATTTTCATGAAACACTAACATGAATAAATTTCAGTTTGGAAATTCTGGAAAAATTAGTAATTCTCTGTATATTTTGTACATCTATATCTTCTTCCAATTTTGAGGACTTTGAGTTGTTAAGTGAAAGAACTATGCACTCAAGATCACTGAGGATGTCAGTAGCTTATAGGGTTAGACAGTATTAATATACAAATATTTTTCTCTCAAAGATTTTTGCATCTCTTCAAATGTACCCTGAAAGAGCATTTAGAATCAATGTTGCAAATGTCTAACTGACTGAGATTTGCCTTTGTGATGAGAGGAAGAGAGAGACATTAGAAAATGCCATTTTTAGTCAAGCTAGTACAACCAAGTCAGTTTTCTGTTCCTGAGAGTGATGTCAAGAGATATCTGTGGAAAGGCATACTAGGCCACATAATGTCACCTGCAAAAAGTTGAAGAGTTATTCTGAAACATTCATTGATTTCTTAACAGATTTAAGTGTTATAGATTAAGCCCTTTTATTTTAAACCTTTTGAACCAATGATATTACTTTCTTTGCTCTTGGAAATAACAAATACTCTGGGATACAGTTAGACTTTAACAGTTCTAAATCTCTTCTCTTCCAGTCTTTAAGAAGTGTTTACAGGATACAACATTAACTATGTAGTATTTATTCTTGCCAAAAATCTTCAAATTTAATATAATCATGAAGAAACAATTAGCGAAATTCAAACTGAGAAATGTTCTGCAAAAGACTTTTCCTGGACTCTCAAAAACTAAGAATGCCATCAGAGATGGAAAATTCTGGACAACTGTTCCAGACGAAGTGAAAATAGAGCATTATATCACATAAATGCAACTTGATATACCTGACCCTGGGTCAAAAAAAGGATGAAGGAGGAAAGGAGGGAATGAAGGAGGGAAGGAAGAGGGGAATGAAGGAGGGAAGGAGGGAAGAATGAAGGAGGAATGAAGGAAGGAAGGAAGGAAGGAAGGAAAGAATAAAGGAGGAAGGGAGAGAAGGACGGAAGGAAGGAAAGAAGGAAGGAAGAAAGGAAGGAAAGAAGGAAGGAAGAAGGGAGGGAGGGAAGGAAGGAAGGAAAGGAGGAAAGGAAGGAAAGAATGGAAGGGAAGAGGGAAGGAGAGAGGGAGGGAAGAAGGGAGGAAGGAAAGAAAAAAGTAAAGAAGAGAGGAAGGAAGGAGGAAGAAAGGAAGGAGAAAGGAGGATGAAAGGAAGGAGAAAGGAGGAGAAAGGAAGAAGAAAGGAGAAAAGAAGAGAAAGGAATAAGAAAGGAAGGAAGGAGGAAGAAAGAAGGAGAGAGCGAAGAGGAAGGGAGGAAGTAAGGAAGAAGCAAAGAGACAAGAAGGAAAAAGAGAGCGAGGGAGGAAGGGAAGAAGGAAAGAAAAAGGAAGGAAGGGAGGGAGGGAGGAAGGAAGGAATAAAATAAGGAAGGATGCAAGGAGGGAGAAAGGGAGGGAGAGAAGGAGAAAAGAAGAAAGGAAAGATGGAGGGAAAGAGGGAGGAAGGAGGAAAAAAGGAAGGAAAGAAGGAGGGTGGAAAAAAGGAGGAAAGAAGGAGGGAGAGAAAAAGGAAAGAAGGAGCGAGGGAGAGAAGAGGAAGGAAGAAAGGAAAAAAGGGCAATAAAGGACCTTATTGGGACAGTGGAGAAACTTGGATGTGGATACGTTAGGTAATAGTATTAATGTTAAATATCCTAACTGTGATAATATACGGTGATCCTGTGGAAAACACCCTTATTCCAGGAGATATATTATGAACCATTCAGAGGTTAGCAAGGACAGCAACAAGGTACTTGCTGGTTCTAGAATTCTAGATTTTGATGAATAACTTTGTGTTTGTCCTATCCATTTTCATCCTGACTTTACTACATCCCTTCTCAGTTTTCAAAGATATTAACATATTTAGTCCATTTTCCAGCAGTCGACTTTCCATCTTTACAATATTTTAATGATCTTTCTCTATATGGTTTCAAGCCTTATGTGTTCCTGGAAATGTGGTGACTAGAACTTCAAAATACATTTAATGCTGATGTACAGTACCATGGGATAATATTTTATGCTTCCAGTACTCTTCTTTTTGGCACTTTGTTTTAGGTTTTGGCATAGAAACTTTTTAGGACAATGTTTCACAGGGACTAATCTAAATGACTCAAAAATGCCTTGTCTAGCAACTCATCTTGCATTCTGCCACTTGACATCATTGGCTTGGCTCTTTTCTCCTGAGAAAAACATATTGTCAACTGAAAATCAATACATGTTAACATGTATTTGTATGCCCCATCATGTTCTAAAACATGAAAATTGACTGGTTCCAGTGTAGACTCTGGGGACATTAGCTGCTTATTCTTCAGAAACTGGCTAAATTCTTCCCTTTTTCTCTTTACTAAATTTTGCTCACCTGTAGGTCAAATAAAACATTGATAATGTGCATATATGTGCCTTATATCTTATGCAGATACATACTAATACATCTAAGCACATTTTTGGTAGAAGAGGAAGAACAAACAAAAGTATTGATCCACATAAGAATTCAGGTTGAAATGCAGTAATAAGACCATGGGCTTTGGACTAAGACCAGTGTCTTCTGAATCCTGGTTCTGTCTTTGCTGGCTTCTGACTGTGGTTGAGCCATGGAACCTCCCTGGGCATCTCTGTGCCTTCCAGGTTAGTTGTAAAGAGAAAATCTTATGCTTAGAGTAGGCCTTTAGTTAATATTAGGCATCCCTTTCTTTGTCCACATGAGAAAGTATAAAAATAGTATTATCCAACATTTATTAAGCCCTTATTGTGTACCTAGTTCTGTGCATGGAAAAGGGTTTATACATATTAATAGCATAGGAGTCGGGAGATTGACTGGCTAAGAGTGAAGGCTCTGGAGCAACCTTCCTAGGTTTTATTCCTGACTTTATTAATCACTAATTCATGACTTAGGACAAGCTGTTTTATTATTCTTTGCCTCAGTCTCTTTCATCTTTAAAGTGGGGAAGGTAACACTGCCTTCCTTATATAGGCCTTATAAAGATTAAATTAGGTAATATTTATTAAGTAGTTAACAATGTCTGGCATATCCCATAGTACTAGGTATCATACTAAATATTCAATATGTGTTAGCTTTTATTATGGATAATATTATTATCTAATTCAATCCTCACAGCAGTCCTATGAGTTAAGTAAAATTCCTATTATATTATTTGTGGAAAAATGATGTTAAGCAAGGTGAAATAAGTTTCCCAAGGCCACTCATAAGAGACAGAATTAGGACTTGATTCTTCTCTGTCTATATTGTTAACTACTAAAATTTCTCCCTATTTCTCTCCAACTCAATTTCTTATGAGGATTGTCTAAGTAGTCTCTGATATAGGAACTTTCATAAAGCTTTTTCAAAGTTTAAATATAAACTTTATCTCCAAATCTTCTTAGTTATGCTTATTTATCCCCTGAAACAACTCTAGTGAAATCTACAAACATCATTTCTCATGCGAAATCATGTTGACTCCTCCATGCTGAATTATTCTCTTTTGGCTATTCAGCTATCCTGCCCTTTCACCAATAATCTCAAAAAGATTTCAGGGCTGACTGAAATTTGAAAAGAGAGTGTGAGTTTGGACAAATCATTTAACCTCTTTGAAAGGCAATTTGGACTAGATAATCTGCAGGGTACGTTCCAGCTCTAAAATTCTGTGATCCTATGTGTGGAATTGCCACAATTATGGGAGTAATGGCCCAGACTCTCTTTTTCACTTGCTAGCGGAGCCTTGCTGATGCACCAAGCTATTTATTAGATACGCTATTTACATGTATGCTTTTTTCCCTCTGATTCTTGAGAGTATAAGATGTAAGACGGAGATAAAAGATAGGCAATAAAAATGTGCTAAAAACGACATATTAAAGTTAAGTGGTGTATTAATCTGTTCTCACACTGCTAATAATGACATATGTAAGACTGGGTAATTTATAAAGAAAATAGGTTTAATTGACTCCCAGTTCCACATGACTGGGGAGGTCTCACAGTCATGGTGGAAGGCGAAGGGGAAGCAAGACATGTCTTACATGGCAGCAGGCAAGAGAGCTTGTTGTGTGGGGGAACTTCCATTTATAAAACCATCAGATCTTGTGAGACTTATTCACTATCATGAGAACAGCGCAGGAAAGACCTGCCCTCATGATTCAATTATCTCCCACTTTTTCCCTCCCACGACACATGGGAATTATGGGAGCTACAATTCAAATGAGATTTGGATGGGGACACAGCCAAACCATATCAAGTGGCAAGTGGAAATGTGAAGGGGTAAAAATGAATTGCTGTTCATTAAGTTAGGCCTTCTTTTTGGGATATTATTTTGTATTCTGTGACCTTATTTTAGTGATCAAATCATCCCTTCATTTTATATTCAAATAATGCTGTCATGAAGACTGAAAAGAGAGCCAATATTGAAATGTCACATGATAATCTGGTGTTTCTTAAAAAAAAAAAAAACACATACTTTGTTTCTTTCCCTTCAATGGGAAAACTACCAGTGGTTCCACAGGATTTTGTTAATCTTGTGAAATTATGACAAACTGGAATCATCA
This sequence comes from Mandrillus leucophaeus, assembly GCF_000951045.1. Lineage (NCBI taxonomy): Eukaryota > Metazoa > Chordata > Mammalia > Primates > Cercopithecidae > Mandrillus > Mandrillus leucophaeus. The sequence continues at coordinate 110,144 of NW_012101702.1, forward strand.
TTAGGCACCACCCTAAAATACCTCCAGAAATGACCATAGTTTGTTTATTTAACCAACACATTCCAAGGAAAAAACCCACTGAATTTATTAAATACCTGTTGTATATTCTGAATTGTGCCACATAATGGGCATATAGAAATCTAACATTCAGGAACTATTCTTAAAAAGACCTCTTAGTTTAGTGAGTAAGAGCACTATAAAACAATAAACTATCTGAATATTATACCACTGTAGATATATACAGAAGATTCTCTGGAAGTACAAAGGATGAACACCTAGTGGTTTGTTTGCTGGGAGGAAAGACACAGTAAGGTAAGGTTTCCCAAAGAGGCAAAGAATGGGCTGTCTCTTGAAAACCACAGGGGAAAGCCTGGTTTGGAGATGAAGATTATAGAGAGGCCAGTATGTGCAAAAAAATAAAGGAGACATATCTGGAAAACTAAATATTTCCATACAGAAGGAATTTAGAGCGATTATGCTCTGGTGGATAAAATTGAGTGTGGAGTGTCCGAGAGGGGGAGATCATCAAGGATCTCACATACCATACTAAGGACTGCCCAGGACTCATGAAGCATCATGGATGGGGTTTAAGCAGTTGAATGATATTTGTTAGCAGTTTACATTTCCAATCATCACAGAACTTCTTAATAAGGATCCTAATGACATTGCCTGGCTAATTAATTCTCAGGGCTTAATCCAGTGTCTGGAATATGGTAGCTCAACAAATGTTTAATATATGAGATAGTAAATAAATGAGTCAATCAATGAATAAAAGAACTTTGTCAAGAATTTGCTTCTGGACTGCACAACAAATTATTTACAAGGATAATGATGAGATTTACTTTAAAATATTCAAGCAAGAAAGGTTGGGGAGGATAGATAAAACCAGAATGTCGAAATGTGGATAATTGTGAACACTGGGAATTGGAAACCTGGGGGTTATCCTTCTATTCTCTTTACTTTTTTGAATATTTGACAATTTTTCCATAATAAAAAGGTTTGAAACATTGTTCCAAAGTTAATGACTTGATTTCTAGACTCCAAATATTACTGTGTTGAAGCATAAATAATGTTAGGGAAAAACATGCTAAACTTTTAATGAATGACAACATGCTTGTAATCTAAAAAAGCTAAAAGGAAAATATCTGCACACTAAAAAATTTTTTGGAGTCAATGCAACTTGTGACTCTAGTTTGTAAGTTTCAATCTACTTGTGGCTAGAGGACTTGATTCAAACCTCTTTATGGTTAATAATATTGTACAAGTAAAAATAATCTGTTATAAATTAACTGTTAATTTTAAAATATGAAAATCATACCCTCACTCAAAAAGTGTTTTGATAAAAAATGCTTGAGTCTATCACACTCAAGCGATTATTTCACAAAATTTTAGGATGCTGTTTTGCAGTTGCTAAAAATAACTTGGTAGACTTTATTCTCGCTAGCATTGTAAAATATATACATTTCGTACTAAAAGCAATTAGGTTAAGATACAGAAACATAGTCTATATGAAATAAATACTCATTGTTTCTATTTCAAAAATGTGAATTCTTTGTAGTTCAATTTGAATGGTGTATATATACATATATAGATTCATATCTCTCACAATCCATTCAATAAATTGAGTTATTGCTGTTAAACAAAGTCAGATTTTAATAACTGATAATTTCTGGAGACGAGCCAGATTATGAAACCTTTGTTTTCCAGATGTTTCGGTTAGAGGGGTCACTGCTGCTTCGGATTATCGGCCTCTAGTAAGCTGGGCATCTCCATGTGTTGAAACAAAGTACATAATGAGGATCAAATTGTAAGTGTTTAAATGATGGTTCTTCAGCTGACTCACAGACAGAAAGGAAAAATGATGCAATAAGGATACTATAGTAGTAGGAATGACATATGAGGGCAAGGCACAGATGTTAGAGGTTGACTTTGGGTTTTTATGTCAACTCAAATAATTTTGCCCAGGAAAAAAGAAACACAGCTTCAGAGCAATGCAGAACACCAGAACTTGTGACAGAAGTTCTTATTTTTTTCATCTTTTCTAACATTAAAAAATTTTCTATTAAAACATTATGAGTAGTAAAAAGGGAAAAGATGATAAAATAATAACAGGAAAAAAGTTGGGTGATTAATAGAGGAAATTACCTTTGTAATTATTATTCTAATAGAAGAATGCTTGTTAATAGGCTTTAGGGAAAAATATCTTCACTATTGTGCCACGGAAATTTGACATTGTGTGTTCAACACAAACTGATTTAAATTTTTTTAAGGTATGATAGGATCTGTACCTAAAAATGAAAATGAAACAAGATATCTAAATATCCCAAAGAAGTGAAGTTAAGCAATATTAACCTTAGAGAGGTTTATGTTTATGTAAGTCCTGAAAACTTTATAAATTAGACTGTGAAAAATGCAAAAACTTTTTTTAAAATTTAGTAATTCCTCTAACTCAGTAAAATCTGACATCTGAATGAAAAGGCCACATTTACCTGGACTTTGGCAAAAATGTTGAAATAAGAAAAGTTTGGCAACACAAAAATGCAAATACATACTGCACAAAGAGCAAATGTTTGCTACTTAGCACTTCATTTCTTTCTTTATGGAAAAACAGAGGAAAGAAAGCAGGAAGGAGGGGGAAGCAGGGAAGCAAAGTAGGAAGAAAGGAAGGAAGGCAGGGAGGCAGGCTACATGTTTTATCCTCCTTTTGACGCCAATTATTTAAATTGTTTTAGTCTTTTGCATAATAACCAGGACAGCTGAAAATAAGAGATGCTGAAGATTTTAATGTGTGACAGTCCCAACTATAAGAGGAAATAATAGATTCATCTTTATATTTTTAGAGTTCTTAGAATATATCCAAACTGAAAATAAAACATGGGAATTATTTCTCCAAATAATTACATATCTTATCTTCCATATTTGGTTTACCATTGGAAACTAACATTTCACTGATGGAAAAGAAGGAAACTTTTATAGAGACACGGAAAAAACTGAAAATGCAGGAATATCAGAGAAAGATGGAATTCTTACACATGTACTTACCAAAAAGCCCAAAACACTGAATGACAAAAACAAGTGTAAAGTGTAACATGTACAAACTATAATAAGACAAAAAGACAATATATTTCTTCCTTCTTACATGATGCCACTTACTCAACATTTTTAAGAAAGATTTTCCCTAATGATGTCTTAGAGGCATTACTTCTGATACCTGTTAAGGGGAAATACCACATATATTCTTACGAAAATATTCTATTTAAAGGCTATCGTAGTTTGTCTATAAATCATTATCAGTTGGTAAATTTTGATAAGCATTTAAAAATCCACTCCAGTCATTTCGTCTGCACCTGTATTTTTAGGCACTCAAGTGTAAACATGAAAATTGTTAGTTGTTAGTGCAACAAGAATTGTAGGTGTAATCTCAAAATCAAATTATAAGCTTTTCTTAAATTTTAGCACACACATCTTGGTTGAAAGATCTACTTGGTATCAATATTATTTTAAATGTTTAACTATGATAGAACTAATTTTTTTTGTAATAGTCAGCTAGTCATTGTTTCAATAAACATGTACAAGAATATCTGTGAAAGAGAATAAAGCAACAGAAGCATAAGTCAGGGAGACCTTTGCCAAGTACACACACATCCCCATATATGAAGAAAAACAAAAATAATATACAAATTAGATTGTATAATTAGGTTTCTTATAGGAATTCAGAAAACAGAGTATTTTCGTTACAGTCAGTTAAATCGAAGTTGGCTTTATTCTTAATTTTGAGTTAGAACTTATATATGAGTCTCAAGTCAGACTTGTGGGTGCTCTGACTGTTCAGTCCTTACTCTTTCAAACACCTGTTCTTCTTCATCATCAGTAGTGTCTACTTTGGTGTCCTTGATATCCATTATTTTTATTTGGTAGAGATTCCTCACTACTTGTCAAATAAAACTTTCCCTTCCTTTTCTATAACTAAAATCCCTTTTCTTTGGGATTCCTGAAGTTTATGGTTTTAGGCACATATAAAGGCAAGTAACCATGTAACTGCTTTTCTCAAATGCCATCTTTACATCGCATAGATAATCGTGTACTACCAGAGCCTCTGCACCCATTCTCTCCTCCCCTCCCCCAACTTTACCTTCTCTTCTTTCACTGTTCTCTGTTCAACCCAGCCCACTCCCAGTCCATCAGACATCTTCCTATGATAGAACATGCCTACAGACTTCTCCTTTATGTTTCCTGCCATCTGGAACAGCTTTTTCTGCTTCATCCACTGTGTTGCTCCAAATCTTAGGGGAATATGTTCTAAAATTGTTTTTCTCCTTTAATCTTTGTAATTGTACTGTTAAACTCATGAAGTGATCATTTAAAAAAAAAACTATATAAATAAACCCATGAAGATGTGTGTTTCTCGTGCAAATTAAGACTTATAAAAATATAAACTACTAGAATTATTTAACTTGGAGAAAAAAGATTGAGTGAATTACTAACATTTAAATACATAAGGGATAACATGATTATCGAGGACTAGCTAATACTTGTTACACATTAAAAGGAAACGTGCTCTAATTTAAGTAAAAAGATTCCTCAGTGAGATGTAAGGGAGAATTGTTAATGTTAAATAACAAAAACATTGTTAAATAATGAAATGACTCATTTAAGTTGGTTATCTCTATTCTTTTTGTAGCAGCCAAATAGTATATGTGTTCATGTGCTTTAAATCTGATAAATATTCATGCTTTATGAAGGAAGAAGGGTGCGTGTGTGTGTAAGGGAGAGAGAAAGTTAGACAAGCATGGACAGAAACATACAATATTGGGGAGCAAGCTACAAGGAGGAGTGTGGCTTGTTAAATAAGATCCTTGAGAGTTGTATTCTGTTCTTGGGGCTGATGAGTATTTTTTTAAAGTATTTTTGAGAGAACAGTGTTTTCTACTTTTATATTTCTATATTTCACAGGATAAAGCTTCTGCTATAGAAGAAACATAACATCAAAACAAAAACAAGATTTAACATGAAATTTAAAAGTTGTATTCGTAGAGATTTTTTGAGTTATGTATTATTCACCATACTACTGGAGAGTAAATTTCATAAATGTATAATTTTTGTACTTATAAATACCATCCCATTTTGTTCCCGAAAGAACTGAAATGATAGCATTTGATTATTTTATTGGAATAATAGCTTACAAGATCAAGACAAAATTTTTGTTAAATGTTTATTTTGTTTCACGTGTTGCCAAGTGAAAAGTGATGAATTTCACATAAACTTTTATATTTCAAGAAAAGTTTCTATTTCTCCTAGAGAGACTATATTATGTAAAAATGTTGGCTCTTGGCTTTCCAAACTTTTACTATTATTTGTTAACCTTGTTATTTAAACTGCATGGAGATCTTTTTAAAGGGATATTTTATTTTTGGAACTCATAAAAATGTTAAAATAAACAAACAGGAAAGGATATAGATGGAATCTGAATTATCCTTATATGCAAAAGAGTTGGCTGAACAAAAAATTGCAAGGGTCATTGCTTTGGGAACTAAAATCTAGAACTTCCAAATAAGACTTTTCTTTCTATTTGCTATGTACAGACTTTGTGCATAAATAAGTAAAATAAACAACTTAATAAATCTTATAGTTAACTGTCAATGCTAGAATTCAGAATTTTTTTTATGTTTAAGGAAATTAAAAGGGCTATTTGGAGTATTTGTTACATTTAAAGGACTTGGTAAAATTCAATTTAATATCCACTGTTAAATACAAATAGTTTATTTGGCTGAAGAGAAGTTTTAATTTTTAGCAGGTAATGTATATTTTCTTATAACAGACAATAGTTCAAAGGGAAGGTTACTACTATCCATATTGGACATTTGAAAAAGAAATATAAACACTGTCAAAAGTCAATCAAAATGACAAGAACATCATGTTTGGAAAACTTGGAGGGGGATTTTCTCAAAATTTTTTAAGGAGTTAAGTACTAGTAGCATATTTAGGTGAAAGCTTTGTGGCTTCTAAATGAAAAGAATATATGAGATAATCATGCAGGTAGTTTTCTGTGTTTACATAACACACACAAGATATATATGGCAAACTTTACCCAGAGTATTATTATATTCCATGTCATAATTTGGTTTATTTTCAATCACAAGGATAAAACATCTATTAGTAAGAATCACACATTTCAAGCCTTCAAAACCAGAAAATCCCACTATAATTTGTAGTTTCTAAAATCTGTTTATTTGAAGAACTTCATGATCATGTAAAATACTACAATTATTTGAAGAACACTTTTTTAAAAGTTAAGCTAAAACAGCATCGGTCTTAAAACAAAATACAATTGCAAAAAGGCATACAAAATGTCCTATCTTTTCAGTCTATCTTTTCAAGCTTAACCACCTAGAAACAGTCTACTTTACCTATAGTAGAAGAGAATTAAGTGTCTTTAAATATGCAAATATTTTCAGTATTTGAGAATAGCCATATTAAAAAAAAAATAAGTTATTTTGATAACCAGGTTGCAATAGGACAAGTCATGGTAACCTTCCATTTTTAAGATTCAGTTACAAAAGGCAATTTTATATCCTATTATTCCAAAGGGTTTGATGCTTTATTTCTTCTTCCTCACATGTATGATGATTTCTGGATGTTTTAGTGTGGGGCATCACACTGGTGCAGCACACTTGGGCTTGCAGTGCAGCCCAAGGCATTTGCAGCAACTATTTCCCACTAGGAATGTAAGGAGCTAGGAGGTTACAAGGCTTGAGGAAACAATCTAGAAAACCACAACACAGCTTGTTGGTCTTTTCCCCGCAAATAACCTTTTTAAACCAGATCCATAAAATGCAGTTTATTATCTAACATTTTTAAGGATAATCTTTTGTTAAATGTTAACAAAAGAACGACTATCCAAATTCCCTTTAAAATGCAATCCTTAAAAAATATTGAACTCTCAAGTCTTTTTGGAAAGTGCTTAAATCATCTGGAGATAAATATCATTTGGTGTCCTTGTTTTCTAACAAATGGCTTTTTCCATTGTTTCCATTAATTTCACCCATATTCGTTTTTTAAAAAACAAGGCCCTTATCCTCATCAGCAAAACACAGATGTATGATTTAGCATATAAAACCGGTAATTACATAGTAATTTATGAAAGATTTTTTTTTCCTCTTTTCGTCAGTTTTCAAGAAGTCTTCGCGTGATTAACTGTAAACAGGAATGGTTTACATCTCAAATTAGAAGCCATTAATTAGCATGACGAAGTCAACTGCAAGATACAGATTATTTAAATTATTTAATCACTATTCACCTTGGCTAAACTGTAGTATACTCTTTCAACATCCTTCGGTAGGTTATCGATCTGTCACTAAATTACCTCCAGATTAGTTAGAGATAAATATTAGCGTCCTCTCCTTTCCCTCAGGTTTACATTCTCCCTTCTCGTAAACACTTAAAAAAGCTTTAAGGTTCTTTAATTCCAAATACCTAATTAGCCATCACTTGCCTTTTTGTAATAAGGAAAAAGAGTATCTGAAGTACAAATCAAGAGTTCGCTTTGCCCGTTTAACAATAAAAAACATTTAAAAAACGTACGCCAAAGGCAATGGCAGTAATAAAAGAAATATGCAGAGGTGGCTTCAGCAAATAACGGGTCTGCAAAACGCAAGTGCTTAACAAAAAGCAGCCCAAACCTCTATTGCAATATACAGCACTCCAATAAATTACACAACACTTGCACAGGCTGCAGAAATAACGCAGGACAAGACTTACACAGATGCCAATCCGCAGCATTTATACACATGCACATGGCAAGAGACAGAAACCAAACACTATCATTCAACTCGGGCAGGGTAGCGCGATCCCGAGCTTGCCCAGCGTGAGTGCTCTCTGCGTGTGTGTCTGTGTACGCGCGTGAGTGAGACCCATCCTTGGGGCATTTCCCCTCTTTGGGCAGTTTTGCTTCATTTGTTTCCTATTTCTGCTACATAGAAACTAACTTCCATCTCAGCTCCAGCCAGCGCCGCTGAATAGAGCCTGTGCTGCGGCTCCGTGTGCGTCAGATCCCTCCGCGGAGCCGTCCCCGGCCCCCTCCCTGCCACTATCGGCCTCCACAGAGAAAGCGCCTTCCAGCCAACCGGCGGCTTGGGCTCCGACATCTTCTCCGGCTGGAAATAAATAAATAAATCGCACGCCCTGCGGGGAGGAGCGGGTGGGGGTCGCGCCGTGCCGGGTGCGGAGCGCTGGGGACGAAGGGTCGGAGGCACTCCTTTTTTAGCGCCGGGGGGCGGGTGCGCGGGCCAGGGCCGGGGCCGAGCCCGGGGCCGCGAAGGCGGCGGACTCCTTTCTGCGGCGGAGGGATCCGCGGCGGAGGCGGCCACGGCCGTAGCCGCTGCCTGAGAGTTGTTGTTTCCTCCTCCTCCTCCTCCGCCTCCGCCGCCGTTGCTTGAATGGTGGAGCCGAGGCTCGGCTCGTGAACACACACTGACAGCTATAGGGCAGGCGGCGGCACCGTCCCCGCTTCCCCTCGGCGGCGGGGTGTCCCGTCGGTGGCCCTGAAGTGACCCATAAACATGTCTTGTGAGAGGAAAGGCCTCTCGGAGCTGCGATCGGGTAAGTCGGGGGGCTGCCGGGGCCGCTGGCACCGGGCGATTCCGCC
>NW_012101702.1:119692-165385 GCF_000951045.1 Mandrillus leucophaeus
TACACAATAGCTGGTGACTAACTGCTCCGAAGTGGCATTAGCATTTCACAAGCAGGCTATCCAGCGGCTGCGGTACCGTGGCAAGACATTATTTTTTTTCCTCCTCTATCGTTTATTTTGTTTTCCCTAAATTCAGTCCTAGGTTTTTTGTTGAAAGGGTTCTGATGTGTGATGATAGTTGGTCAGTGCATTTACTAAAACACATCTTTGCAGAAATGTAAAGCCTCTAATTCCCTAAAACCAGAAGTTTAGTAGGCTTTTTCTAATTCTTAGGGTGTGCTTCTCGTTTAATTAAAAACTATTATTGGAGTACACTGAAGAGTTTTGATTTTTGTCCACATATTTACTGTGGGATGGAACTCGGCCATTAAAAGTTGTTGTGCTTACATTGGGACATATTTTGTTTAATAGCTTAAAAAAGACCTTTTTCTTAATTTTGTGGGTTGTCAAATGAGTATGTTAGGAATCTTTAAAAATTGCTTTTCAGAAGTGGACCTATCACTTCAGTAATGTGATTGGAAGTTACCTTAAAGGAGCTATGTTATCTATAACATTTTCTCCTAAACTGATAGAGGTTCGTTGTGTGAATATGTGTGTGGGGGGCAGTTAAAGCAGTCGCACCGGGCACACCAAGCCTTTGAAATTTATGTAGTGCGTTGATTTTTATGAGGCTTTTGTAACTGTTTTGAGATAGTCATAATTACTAATGTTACTTCATCAGAACTTCTCTAATGACTAGGAAGTTTCAGCGAGCTTAGAATGAATGTCTTTTGTGAGGTGAGGGCAGGACATGATTATAATGGCCTTTTTTTTAATGTAGTATATTTCCTAAATTTTGTGTATAAATCTCTTGTGATTTAATCTAAGTTGTTGATAACCGCTCATGGCTGTTGAAATAAGGAAGGGTACTGAGGTTTAATACATCTAATGGAGATTTAACAGTGTAATTTTCACACTGAATGTGTGTTAGTTTTCAAGGAGTGATTTGGGATACTTTCAATTCTTGGCCAAAGTGAATGGAACTGGAAGTAAACTCCAAGATTTACTAATTTGAAATTAATTTTTAGGTTTATAAATATTTGATAGAAGTCTTCAGTGAATTTACATATCTTCCTTGCTATTTGAAAAAATTATCACAAAGGTTATAATACTCCATTTTTAAGATGGGGCAGGTTTTACAAAACTCATCTTTGCATCTGCTTTTACATCTGTGCATCTCTTAGAAACCCACAAACCTTCAGTCACGGAGGATTGCTGCGTTTTCTTGAAATCTTTTGGTAATGTTATATTTTTTAAATGAAACAGCTTAATGGTATCTGGCTAAATTATGGTAATGGCTAATCCTCGTAGGAATATCTTTTTTTTTTTTTTCAGTAAAAATGAGCTATCAATTTTGATTTTGAGTTAATTTAATTTTGGGGGGGAGCGTGGGGGGGAGGAAATATTGGTAAAGTGAATTTCTATCCCTAGTCTGCATCTCAGAGTTAAGATACAATAAGCATTCTTTTTATATGTGTATTATTCTCAAAATCCACCTATTTTGAATGGAAGTGGTTTTTCTTGCTTGGAGTTTTCTCTTTACTAGAACAGTCATGTTGGCATACTCATCAATCAGTTTAGAAATCTTATTAGAACTTGGAGTTCTTTGACTCTTTTCATTCATTCAGCATATTATTTACTCTCTACTGGATGCAAGGTACCATTTGAGATGTTTTCTTATCCATCAAACTGTGTATCTAGGTGTGTGAATTAACTTTATTTCACCTTTTTAGTTGAGATTTAGGTCTAAAAACATTAGGAACACTGGATTTTTTTGTTCAATAGTAGATCTTGCTGTTTTATATCTAAGTCAGCACATGTAAAGTATCTTGTACAGTATTTTCTATTATTTTAATTCTTATGACTTAAAAAGTTTTATGTTGTTGTGTATCGAATTGAATTTATTTAACATTGGTTTGAAAATTACTTGGTGAGTGAAACTGTAGTTTCTTTAGTTTCTACTCTTCCTGGAAATGATTTGTTATATTAAATAATAAACTGAGCAATATTTTAAATGAGAAAACTCATATATCACATCACATTGAAATTTCTAGAAAACCTCAAATTATAGCTGTTTAAAATGGGGTGTAATATTTGTACATGTGAATTTAAAAATAGGCACTGATCATCTGTAGTCAGTCTAGTTATAATCGCAATGGTTGAATTTTACTCAAGAGGAAAGTAGAATTTTAAGAGCAGTTTTAAAAGTTTACAGGTTATAATTGATGCATTCATTTCAAGTGTGATTGAGAAAGGAAATGCTCATATCTTATGGTTGTTTCTGTCTCTGGTTTAAAACATGACTGTAATTATCACCATCTACCTTAAGATTTAAAACATTTTTAACAAAGTAAATGGATAGGAAGCTAAAAATTGTTTTTGGTGCTATGGTATACGTTTAATTAGATTTTACATTTTTAAAAACATGAGATATGTTTTAAAGAACAGGAGCACTTTTTCCAAATATCAGAATTCTTAAACTGTAGAATAAAAAAACTTTTTTTGGACAGAAGGAAAGCTTTGTCATTTGTTTGTTTATTTCTTAGTTTGAATAGTGAATCTAGTTAGTTTATTAAGTCTGCTTTCTAGTTGTCACTTAATGATGATTGCATATATATGAGATATAGAGGCAGAGTTTTCAAGCATTTTACCGGATTTGGGACTCTCTTGATTACATTTTTTCTTAGAAGACTTCTCTTTTTTCCCACCAAGAACTAGTTCATGTTTTGCCAGGCTGTTAAAATGATTTATTTTTTGCCTTGTAAAATAGTGATATTTGCCTTTCTTAAAATTATTCCACTTTATTAGAAATCTTTTTTCTTTTTTTTCATTTTTTAGTGAAAGGATTGGGAGTCAGGAGATACGGATTGTGGTTTTAAGCTCTGCTGACAGTTAACCTGTAGGTAATCTTGGGCAAGTCGTGGAATTTCTCTTTGTCCCAGTTATCTCATTTGAAAAATAAGTGGATTGAAATTTTTTCAATCTGAAAATCTGTGATTTTGAACTAGAAATAGCAGTACATTGTATTTAAGAGCTAAGTTTATTTCATTTGTAGAGCTTAATTTTCTAAAACACAGAAAAGTAGAAATCATGTAGGTTACAAAATTATATAAATGCTTTTCATAGCGCCATTCTTTGGTGGTAAATTCATTTCTTGTTGCAAAGATGATTTGAGACACTATGTTGTAAAATGCCCCAAAATTACCATGATTTCCATCATAATTTAAGCACTAGTTTTCATTATTGGTGGTCTCAAATTCAGAGATGAATAGGAACCGTGGATAGGATTTAATTATGTATGTATCTTAGGTATACATTTATTTAGTGTATGCTGATTAATGTGAAAGTTAAGGTGTAAAACCTAGAGACAACTTTCAGGGAAAAAAGATACCATATTAAATGCTTTAGAATTAGGGATTCCCATTCTATATTGAAGATAGCATAGTTCTTTCAACACTTATTATAATTTTTTGGGGTTGGGGGAACATGTAATAAAGTAAATGTGTGTAGTAGAATTACTATTTCCTTTTTTAGTAGAGTGTCAATGAAATAGAAGCTTTGCATGGTAGTCTCTAAAACAGCTTTAATCTCTCAAGGTTGTTATAGTGATGAATAAAATATGTTAGTTGTGAAGGGTTGTATGATGAATAAAATGTTCGGTGTGAATATGTTGCTGAGAGGCTGAAGGAGCATTTTTCATTCTTTCTTACAAATAGAATTATTCTGTTGATACTTATACCGTTTTTTAAAATTTGAGGCATTACAAACATTTTTAATTGCAGTGCTTACTGTATTGTTAATATTCTTCACTGTAAAGCGGTGTGAACATAAAGCGGGAGCTGGAGTGTGCCTTTCACAAATTATAATGGTTTTTATTTGTTGTGAGGCAGAATCGTATCGAGGGAGTCTGTTTTCCATTCGGTAAAATGGGCTAATAATAGCTTCTACTTTGTGTGATCTGTGAGTAATAACTGGCATGAATCAAGTACTATGTAAGGTTTTGGGTTTGCTATTATCAGAACTTTAGTAGTGCTATTATCAGAACTTTAGTAGTGTTCCACTTAGATCTTTATAATATTTTAAAAGAAGAACATTTACATTTTTATTTCAGAAACAAGTGTGTATGTACTTTCTAAACATAGAATCTGCAGTATAAAAAGACTGCACTAAAACTTCAGAAGAGTCCGGATGTGGTGGCTCACACCTGTAATCCCAGTACTTTGGGAGGCCATGAGTTGGAGAACAGCCTGTATAAAATGGAAAACCCCATCTCTACAAAAACTAAAAAAAAAATTAGCTAGTAGTAGTGGCACATGCCTGTAATCCCAGTTACCCGAAAGGCCGAGGTGAGAGGATCGCCTGAGCCCAGGGAGGTTGAAGCTGCAGTAAGCTCTGTCCCATGCCGCTGCCCTCCAGCCTGGGCGACACAGTGATACCCTGTCTCAAGAAAAGAAAACAAACAAACAAACAAAAAAAACTTCGGAAGATACTATTAATATAATTACTTTATAGACTCAAGGATGAAACAGGCCTAAAAAAATAAAGGAAAAATGTTTAGTAAATACCAAAAATAAGTCATGGTTAAGGCATTGTGGATAGACCTCTGGAAAAATATTGCTACTGATTTCTACTGTGACTTGTTTTTATGGAACACTGAACATCAAGAAATAATTTGGGTGGTTGACGTAATCCTGAATTGATTAGAGAATATGCAAAGCTTTTTCTCTTTGGGTAATCATCAAATGACATTTAGGAATATATGAAGAGAACTTGGCTATTGCATCTGCCTCCTATACAGTTATTTGCGAGATTTACAACCATCACAACAGTTTATATTCTTTTTGGAAACTGTCGGAGAAGAGATGTCTTGACTTCTGTTTTGTCAATCTGTTTATATATATTTTAAACAGAATTTAAGAAAAACTTTAGCTTTAGGTTAAATAAATCCTAATCAATTTCAGTTTTTTAGTTGATTTAGAATTTCTTTGTTAGTTTTTGGTTTTCTTTTTTTTTCATAATCCGGAAACGTGGATGAATAATAAGAAAATAATAATAACAGTCTAATGCAGCTTCTACTAAAGTTAAAGCCAATTGACATTCTTCCCTTTCGCAAATTTTGTGGGTATTTACCATGTCACTACAGAATTGTAACAAAATTGTATCTTGTACAACTACTCTGAACAAGTAATACTAAACAGATTAGTTTCATTCTTACTAGTAGTTTCCTTGTATAAATTTCAGAATTCGTAGAAAAATATCTGTAATACTAAGCTTTAGTTGGCAGAGAATACCAAACATACTTATTTAAAATAACTTTCTATTTTAATGCACTTTTACTTAGAAAAATTTTTTTAACAGCTAATTTTAGGATATTTAAGTTGCTTTTGTGGTTATATCTAAAAGTGGCAAAGGCTATTACAGGAATCAAATTTAAAGTTTGCGAAAGGCATTTTAAATGTGAACATTCTCAGTTTCTATTATTTTGTTTTTGAGAAGCTATGTCAATGAAATTATGAGGAAATTGTGAGTGTTAATAAATTACTTTGCAATGAATAATGTTATTGGACCTATGGAATATAGAGGAGTGTAAGTATTTTATAACAAATTGGTGAAAATGATAACATGTTTTTTCTTGGTGGAATTTGATAAAGCAGGGTACTGAAAAATCACAAACTTGTTATCGTATTGAATAGTGATGAATGTAAGTTGAGAAGTTACCACAGAGAAGGCAATCATCAGTTGTGAGACAGGTCCTCCTTTAGTTATTTACCTTACACACTCAAAAACAGCCATATTTGAGCTTAGGCATCACAGGTAAGAAAAGGATGGTTGAATGAGAAGTTTTTGATAAGAAAATTTATGTGGCAACATAGTCAAATGCAACTTCTGCTTATGTTAAAACTAAATTGTAAGGAGAATGAGATGTGTGGTATAGGTAACTCTTAGGTTATCCATGGCAGTACAGATGGGTATGGCAGGTTTTTTTGCAGCAGAGACACAGGAAGAATTCATGTACAGCAGGCCTGCCTTATATGCAGGTGTCACATCTGTGAATTCAACTGTAGATCAAAATAGTTTAGAAAACAAAATACAAAAAATTTTAAAAATACAGTGTAACAATTATTTATATAACATTTACATTGTATTAAGTATTGTAAGTAATCTAGAGATGATTTAAAGTGTGCAGGAGGAGTGTATAGGTTATATGAAAACACTGTGCCATTTTATATGAGGAATTTGAGCATCCTGGATTTTGATTTTGGTATGGGGGTTTCCTGGAACCATTCCCCCATGAATGTTGGAGGATGACTGTGTTCTGGACTGCAGCTGACCTGTGGTCATATGTCATGGTCTATTTGATCTCTGTCATGAATGGAAAAAGGCATGTAACTTGTCTTGGCAAAGGTTATAGTATAATGTAAGAAATATGTATCTCGTGTTTGACTCTGGTTTAGTTTTTGGGTGTAGAGACACTACATTCTAGGCAACTTAGTGAAACATCCGTTGTCTGAAACAACTTTGCTGTCGTTGCATAAGAATTATGTTATTTTGAGTACTGTGCTTGAAACTGAAACATTAAAAATGAAACTGATCTTTGAAGATTATTTACGTTGGCGTTAGTATAAGCAGTTAAAGGATTTTTCATCTTTAAATTAATACACAGTAACTTTTCAGCAGATTCCTAGATTTGAATTTAATATTTTGCTAGTAATGTTTTAAAGGAATTTTAAAAGTATGCAGATTAGCACATATGACGACTTAAAAATCAAAACTTGAAAATTTGTTATTTTAAGCAATTAAATGTTGTCATTTTGTTGTGTTTTAAATTATTTTTTATGAAGCATCCCTGCTTTGGTTTATGGAAACTTCAATTCTGAATAGAGTCTCTTTTTTTTTTTAGGAAGATTTGATTGGTTTATGATGAATAAAATTTGGAAGAGTAGTATTGCATTTTCTTTGTTTTTCTTTTAGTATTGTATTTTCTTTAAATGACAAATTTGTATTGGTAATTGTATTGATAATGTAAACTGAACTATTATCTAAATGAATTCTTAACAGTTGACTAAATTCTGAATATGACACATTCTTTGAAGCTTGTTTATTCACAATTACTTGAGCAAATAGACCACCAAGATTAATTTTGACACTTAATAAGTTTCTATATTTTATTATAATTACAAAGAAATAACAGGCATCTAAGGGGCCTTCTAAGAATAGTTACCCAGCTTAGAGGACTTAACTTGAACTGACTTATATGGGTTCTGTTAAGTTTTTAGTCAAATCTGTGTGTCAGTGGGGAGAAAACTAAAGTTCTAAAATAAGGAAGCTGTAACATGATAAAAATAACAGTAAACTTGGAATCAAGAGACCTGGGTTTGATTACTATTTCTCCTGTTCTCCAAATGTGTGC
The DNA here is from genome assembly GCF_000951045.1 of Mandrillus leucophaeus. Taxonomy (NCBI): domain Eukaryota; kingdom Metazoa; phylum Chordata; class Mammalia; order Primates; family Cercopithecidae; genus Mandrillus; species Mandrillus leucophaeus. The sequence goes on from NW_012101702.1 coordinate 127,143, forward strand.
CCTCAGACAAACTGCTGCCTTCGAACTTCAGTTTTCTTTATGTATGAAATAGGGAGAATACTTAAGTTTATGTGCTTATGAAGATAAATAAATTTTTAGAACACTCAGCACAAAGTAAGTACTCTGTTTTTCTGTGGAGAAGCTATTACAGTTAACAAATCAGAAAATGCATTCTTGCTTTAAAGATTATAATGTAACTCACACTGTTAGTAACAGATTTGTCATTATAAGATTGGATGTTTTTAGAATTTTAGAGGCTGGGATTTTAATAACAGGCCTTACACAGTAATTAATTATCACATAGTGTTTCTATAAATTTATATTTATATATTGTATATTATATATGTTTTATATAATAAATAATATATTTATACAATATATTGTATTTCTGTAATTTTGTTTATATGCTACAATAGTATACAAATAACTGTATTCCAATAAACTCGCCTCTTAGAACTCAAAAACATAATAGCAGAAGTGTAACTAGCCTCTTATATCTGACAAAACTGTGAGAGAATAGATGTGAGAAGATCTGAAAAAGTGACTTCTTAGAACCAATTAGATGTTCAGAACCTAAAGATGAAGTGAAAGCCTAGTTAGACAGATGATACTGGTGCCAAACAGCAGGGTCTTATTTTCATAATAATTATATGCTACAGGAGAGAAAGGCACTTCTAGGTCTTCACAGCTAAATCAAGTAATTGGAATGAATATATTGATCTAACATCACTTTGAAAAGGTTGTTAAAAAGATGCTCAAATTTTTTTCCTATTTAGGTTCACAAAGATTTTGTTTAAGATGAAAAGTCATTATGTAGATGTAATATGTAATATAGAATGTAATTAAAGTAACAACCAACTTTTAGGTACAGTATTAACTGCCTTATATGGTTTAATTTAGTAATTTATGACTACTTTCCAGGGTGGTGACTGTTGTGATACCAGTCATACAGATGAGGACACTGAGACTTAGAAAGAGTAAATGTTTTTCTCATCCTCAGCCTTAGCAACTTTAAACCCAGGCTGTGTGACTTGAGATTTCTTGGGAATTTTGTTGTTGTTGTTGTTGTTGTTGTTTTGAGACAGAGTCTTGCTCTGTCACTCAGACTGGAGTGCAGTGGCGTGATCTCGGCTCACTGCAACCTCTGTCTCCAGGATTCAAACAATTCTCATGCTTCAGCCTCCCAAGTATCTGGGACTACAGGTGTGTGCTACCGTGTCTGGCTAATTTTTGTATTTTTGGTAGAGGGTTTCACCATGCTAGCAGGGCTGCTCTTGAACTCCTGACCTCAAGTGATCCACCTACCTCAGCCTCCCAAAGTGCTGGGATTACAGGCATGAGCTACCATGACCAGTAAGATTTCGCATTTTAAATTCCTGACCGTTTCTTTACAAACTGAGTAGAGTTCTTAGTGACAGTATGTCTGGTAGAATGCAGCAGCTTCTAGATCCGTTATATTTTCTTCCCACTAATGACACTTGCCTTTTAACAATACCTTTCACTGAGATAATGGCAAATTTTTTTTGGCTGGGAAGGATGTCTGTTTATATGAGGTAGCATACTGTCAGAAAATGTTGGTTTAGCCAAAAATGCAGGATAATAAACCTCTCAAATAGCTCAGTTTCTTTTCTTGTTTCTTCCATACTATAATTCACATTCTCAGAAGATGACCCTTTTATTCAAATTGCAATGGATAATTTTAGAAATATTTTATATATATGATCTGAAAAATGGATGATACAGATTTATAACTTGGGCCAAGATGGACAAGTAATGAACAGAGTTGCTGCTGTTTCACAGAATTCTTTTGTTCTTGCTGATGGAAACGTTGTTAGAACCATGAATCATTCTTTTAATCAGGGAGTGGTAAACTAATGGCTGCTGTGGGTAAATTGTGCAGGAGATCTGTTTTTGGAAGGCCATCAAGCTAAGCATGGTTATTGCATTTTTAAAGAATTGTTTTTAAAAAAATAAGAACATGCAATGGAGGTACTATGTTATTCTTAAAGCCTCAAATATTTACCATATGATGTTTACAAATGTTCGCTGACTTCTACTCTAAATAATATAACATATTTTACCAAAAGGATACCTTTGGCTAATTCAGATTTTAACCATGAAAAAGGATTAAAATGGACGGACGGTTAACCAAAGATTGTTGTTCTCATAGCAAGCAACTCAATTGAGAATGGAGGTGGAAGGGACATAAGTTTGAAAAAGCTCTGACTAGCCCCTGGTTTAGACAGTAGAAGTGTGAATCTCAATGGAATGGCATCAGGATTTACATCCATAAGGCCCATTCTTGCATCTTATTGGAGGAGAGAAAATGTTTTGTTCATCAAAAAGGGATGAGAGCTAGGCATGGTGGCTCATACCTGTAATCCTAGCTACTTGAGAGGCTGAGGCAGGAGGATCACTTGAAGCCAGGAGTTCCAGACCAGTCTGGGCAACATAGAGAGATGCTGTCTCTAAAAAAATAAAATAAAAATTAGAAGTGATGTGATGCACCTGTAGTCTCAGCTGCTCTGGAGACTGACGTGGGAGGATCGTTTGAACCCAGGTATTTGAGGCTGCAGTGAGCTGTGACTGTGCCACTGTCCCCTAGCCTTGGTGACAGAGTGAGACCCCCCCCGCCCCCTTAAAAAACAAATGAAAACAAAATGGGGGTGGATGAGTTTAAAAAGTTTTGAGCACTACTGTTACATGGGCATTCTTGGGGGAATTTTTAAAATAGTAATAATAAATTTGTTATTAACCCTTTAATCTGTTTTTACTTTCTAATTTTAAATTAAGGGTATAGCAGCATAATCTTATAAATATTTTAGTTTTATCTTCTACTTTTACCCTTAGAATTTTTTTAAAGTGTTCCCTTTTACCTATAGAAATTTATGCTTTTATGTTAGTTTCCTTAGTAGTGAAAGTGAACCGTGAAATGTTTCTCTTTTTCTGGTTCCCTTTAATGTCTGTGTTGAAAACTATTCAAAATGTTTGTTGTATGACTTGCTTATATCTTGCACATTGATATATACACATATTTGAGGTAATAGGTCATTTGTGTGGTAGTATGAATTGTAGAGTCCAGTGTTAGATTGCGATGGTTTGACTCATCTGCTCACTGTGTGTGAACTTGGGAAGGTTGCAATATCTTTTTAAATAAATTCTATAATTTTTTTATAGAATGGGAATAATGATAGTGTATACCTCTCAGAGTTGTGAGTAGTTCCATGTAAAACTTATACACTTACCATAGGGCCTGGCATTCAGTGTGCAGCCAATATGTGTTAGCTATATTAGTATTATTTATCACATTGACTTTATAATCTGGTCATACTTTTTATGTGTTGAATGTTAAGAATTTGAAAGCACCTAGAGTCACAGAAAGTAACTCGTATATCAGAATTTGGGATTCTTGTGGGGTTATTTTTCCCCTGAAATAATATCATATGATAGGTTGCTGAGAAACTACATACAATATAGATCAGAGATTTTATTATTATATTATTTTAAATGTTTCTTTTAATTATTTACTAGTGAAATAAAAGCTAATTTAAATTAAAAGCTTAAGTTTATATTAAAGATACGGGGTTCTTACTAGAAAATTGAAAATCACATATGTATGTCTGTAAATAATGTATTAATATTTATGAATAGGAATGTGATTAATATGTTTAGAAAGAATGTTTAGAAAAAGGTAATAGAAAAGATTGTTTTATTTTAAAAAATATTTTTGTTTATTCTGTGTGTTTGTGTGTGTGTGTGTGTGTGTGTGTGAGAGAGAGAGACAGACAGATAGTTGAGAGCAAAAAAGATTCACGGCCCCTGCTCTTTTGTATTTAATGGTGAAATAGAAAAACATTAAATTATACTTTTAAATGTATAATCGCAAACTGATATATGAGTTAATAAAGGAAAGTCACAGGAAGTGTGCAACCAAGAAAACAGACTTAGATTGTGTAGAGGATAGAAAAACAAAGGAAGTTACATTAGAGGGAACATCTGAGACACATAGAAGAGTTGTCTGGGCAAGGAAGTGTGGGGAAATGCAGAGTGTATGCTATATGATAAAGTCTGGCAGGAGAGAGAGATTGTGCGTAAATAACCTGGAAGAAGGCCATGTGGTTGAAATGTGAAAACTGAGAGTTGGGGAAAGGGACTGGGAATGTGCCAGGTAAAGCTAGAAAATTAAGAAGTGACCATACATGCATTTCTGGACTGGTAGACCAAGTTAAGGATTTGGATCTTTATCCAAAGAGGGAGGAAAGCCTCAGAAGTGTTTTAAATAGGGGTGACTTGATCCGATATGTATTTTGGAAAGAACATTCTAATTGCAGTATAGAGAATAGATGGGGTGTGAATGCATTTGGGAAAGGTAGGCGTTTATTGCAAAGATTATTTGAACTTGGACTATTATGGAGATACAGGTAGATGGATTTAAAAATAGGAAGGAAAAATTAAGTTGAACTTGGTGACTGTTTGGATATTGGGAATATGATGGGAAGGAGGAAGGAATGGGCTGTGTAAAAAATGCAGCTCCTTGGTTTCTGTCTTCTAAGATTGGATAAATGGGGTTGACATCCACCAAGGTAGGGAACACTTTAGTGGGGAATGTTTTCATGAGGATCCATCAATTCAGTTTTGCATATGTTGAGTGCCAGATGCTTTGGGGCTCTAGAGAGCTGTTTTAAGAGACTTTGATATGCAAGTCTATGCTATAAATAGAAGTTTGGAAGTCATTGTTACAACAGTTGTCCAAGGAGAGAGTATATAGTGAGAAGAAAAGAGGATCGGAACTGGACTCTGGTACCCAGGATCTTAGGGAACTTCACTATTTAATGACTATATAGAGGAGGATAAACCTAGAAGAAAAATGAGAAGGAATGGTTGGAGAGGAAGAAAGCAAGCCAAGGAGTGTCACAAAAGTTAAGAGAAGATAGTTTGCAAATGAGGAAGTGTTCAACACTTAGGTGAAATATGGGACATTAAATAAGATACAGATTTTAAAATGCTTATTGGAGTTACTGATAATTGAAGGTGATCTTTTGATAAGAGCTATTTTTTGTAAATTCATGAGTGTGGGAGCTAGTATGGAGTAGGTTGAGGAGAGGACGGGATATGAAATGAGATGGACTATGGACCATTATTTTAAAAACATGTTTCCGGAGAGGAAGAGAATGGGAAAGGGGTAGCCAGGATATTTGGGCACGGGTAGGTGTTGGATAAGAGCAGTTAGGCAGGGTTTTTGTTTTTTCCTAAAGTCAATGCAAAATGAGCATGTTTACACGTAGGTGTAGATGGGAAGGAGTTGGTTGAGAGGAAGTTCGTGTACATACTAGAATGTGGAGGTCTAATTTATAGTGTAGGATTTCCGTGCAGTCAGAGAAGTTAGAATTGAAAGCATAGGTAGAGGGACTGGATCTTAAATATTAAGAGGGACAGTTGTGTTACTAAGAGACAGAATTGGTACAGGTGTAGCTAGGTTTACAGGTTTGATAGGGAAGAAACAGAAAGTTTCAGCTTTAAAGGTTCTCCTGTAAAGTAGGTTAGGTCATCTGCTGAGAAAATGAGGGGTGGGGAAGAGGACTCTTGGGAAAGAGAGGATAATAGCATTGTTTGTTAGTCTGTTTCCACTGTTCTTTCCAGAGACCCTTTCATGGTGGTACCTCAGGGACTGCTAAGAGGAAGCAAGTAGAGAGTCAAGCATTGACATATGTGTTCCCTGATGCCACTTAAGTAAGAATACTTTCTGAGTACCTTTAATCTGTTTTGTCTAAAATTTTGTTTGAAGACATGTTCTATGGCTTTCTTTAAAAAGTGTTTTAAAACTATTAGAATTGCTATTAGATAATTGCAATTAGATAAGAACTATTATCTAATAGCTGTGGCCCATGCCTGTAATCCCAGCACTTGGGAGGCCTGGGGGGGCGCGAATTACTTGAGGTCAGGAGTTTGAGACCAGCCTGGTCAACGTGGCGAAACCCCGTCTTTACTAAAAATACAAAAATTAGCCAGGTTAGGTGGTGGGCGCCTGTAATTCCAGCTACTTTGGAGGCTGAGGCGGGAAAATCACTTGAACCTGGGAGGCGGAGGTTGCAGTGAGCTGGGATCCCACCATTGCACTCCGTCCTGGGCGACAAAGGGCGACTCTGTCTCAAACAAACAAACAAACAAAAAACAACAACCCCAAAACTATTAGAATAAAGAATTATACCATGTAAAGAAATTCTACTGCATCTATTTTTATGTGCTGGGATAGGCGCTAACAAAATGTTTTGAGGTTTTTGAGAATGGAGAAGTCAGTAGGTTCTGCATATTCTTAAATCTTTGTTTATCCAACTAGAACTTTATTAAGCACTTAACTGTAAGTACTGCATTAGGTATTGGGTAGACAGAGGTAAACATGGCCTAATCTCTCCTTATGCAGGACACAGACAAGTAAACTGGCAATTTTAGTATAGTGCATGAGTCTTATGAACCCCTCAAACAGGGCAGATAATGGTAGGGCTTATATATTTTTGGGGTGAAGAAGATCATAACTCTCATTAGATTCTTAAAAGTCTAAGTATCAAAATATATTAAAAACAATTAATGTGGTAAGTACCACACAGTGCTAGAGGCATGAAGGGACATTTGAGGAGTATAATGTGCTGTGGACACAAAGTGTCCAAAAAGGGGCACAAGTGGTGTAAATAGGTCATGGAAGGCAGTGAGTGAGACATAGACTGAGACATGAAGGAGAATGAGGTGTAGAGGTGAGCAGGTAAGACAAGATTGCCAGCAGAGGGATCAGCTTGTATAAAGTCTCAAAAGCCAGAGAAAGCACAAGGAATTTAAGAACTGGAAGTATCTCTTCTAACTTTAAAATGAAAGTTGATTTTGAAAAATTCAAACATTCTAAATCACTGAAGAAAGCTTGAGTCAGAGTGGATTCATAATTTATTGAAAGATAGAATATTACAGTAAGGATGTTCAGTTTCGCGACCTGAAAATATATTTTGCCAGAGGATACTAAAACAGCATCATCACACATCTGAAGTTAATAAGTAATGAACTTCTATCTTCTTTAAAGTTTTTAAAAGGAATTTTGATCAATTAAGTCACATTAAAATAATCATTTGCAATCTTAGAACTGGAAGCAACCTTACAAGTATTCTAGACTTCTAAATTTTATTTTTAAATAAATTATTTTGGGGACGATTAAAGAAAAGTATAAATATGATTTTAAAAACTCATTTTGGTAAGTTTCCTTCTAAATGCTTTTTTATTTAGCTAATCATACTAGTGTTTCCTAAACAATGTTCTGGATGAATATGATAGATATTATTAGGGAAAAAAGGGATTCTGTAGCTAAATGAGTTTGGGAAATTATCTTAGGATTTCTCAGAGACTTCAATGTCAGTGTGCTTTTTGACTGTAAAACAAGGAGGTAGTATGTATAATTCATATGACACATACTCTATTAGAACTCCTTTTTACAAAAATACTCATTTTACTGACTTATCACCTACTGTATGCCAAACTCTGGTGTTTTAAATAATCTTACCAAAGTGTGGCAGTATGGCTCCACGTTCTCTTTGTGAAAGGAGGAGTGTATTTTGATAAAGAGCAAGGTAGGTTTCTCCTATTGGCTTCAGTTTAGATGGATGAGTATTAGCTACCTTTAAAAACATATCGTTCATGGATTTCTGCAGTTAGAGTATAGCAGATATTGCAAGATGGAATGAAATGATTTAAATCTCACCTCCCCCCACATCAGTCTTATGTAAAGGAATTCATGTTAAAGTTGCCATTACTTGGTAAACTTGAGGAACAGTTTTCAAATTTCTTGGTCTTAGGACCCCTTTATGCTTACTAAAGTGTATTGAAGTTCCTTTATTTGTGTAGGTTATAATCTATTGGTGTTTACCACATTAGAAACTTAGCATATAACATGTTAGAGACCTATTAAATAATACTAATAAACTAATTTCATGTTAATATAAGTAACATTTTTATAGTAATTATTCCCAAACAAAACAAATCTGTGAGGAGCATGGCATTGTTTTACATTTCTGTGAATCTTTAATATCTGGCTTGATAGAAGAGACATTTTCCTATCTGCTTCTGCATTCAGTCTGTTAAGACATCACATGTTATGTGTCCTGTGGAAACCTCCACCATGCATTCATGAGAAAAAGTGAAAAACAACTAATGTAGTATTATTCATAAGTTTTATCTGAGGTACCTCCAGGGGTGCCCAAAACATACTTTGAGAACAGCTGAACTAGATACTACTGTGGCCTTTTTTTAATAACTTGATAGCTAATTATAAAGTAATACAATAATATTTTTTCCAATATAATTTTATTTAGATTGTGAATATTGTTTATTTACTGAAAGACTAATAAAAATATTAGCACTTCATATCATGGTTTCAAATGCCGGTATAAATTAAGTAGTATTTTGAAGTTGTTCCGAAAGTGCTCACACTTTTTATAGTGGGTAGCTTTATTTTATGGTTGAAAGGTATTTAAAGCAGCAGTTGGAATTTTGTCTTTCTCTCTGTAAGATTTTTAGTAAATTATGAAATTCAGCATAGATGTTAAGTGTTCTTACATTTTTTAATAACCAACTATCAGTTGTTTTTAATTCTTAATTATTCTGGAGATTTGCTTTACATCAAATATGCAAAACATTTTATACTTGGATGAATTTTTTTTATTGTTGCTCAAAGATTTTGAAAATTAAAATGATAAACTGAAACATACTATATTTGTCTTTTACATAATAGGTGAAGTATTACAGACACTTAGCACCTGATCACTTGCTGCAAATATGTCATCGACTAGGACCTCTTCTTGAACAAGAAATTCCTCAAAGTGTTCCTGGAGTACAAACTTTATTAGGAGCTGGAAGACAGTCTTTACTACGCACAAATAAAAGTATGAAAATTTTCTCATAGGATTCAGACATTCTTTATCTCACTTTTGTTTTTGTGTTCTTTGTATGCATAAAAATACGTGTGTTTAATAGGCTGCAAGCATGTTGTATGGAAAGGATCTGCTCTGGCTGCGTTGCACTGTGGAAGACCACCTGAGTCACCAGTTAATTATGGTAGCCCACCCAGCATTGGTGAGTTGTTTGAGTTCACTGCTAGTAAATAGCATCTTGGTAAAGAGCTTTTGAAAATAAAAAAGTTTTTGGGTTACTGTGGTATTAGAGAACTTCATATTATGTACATCTGCATTCAAAAAGGAAAAAAATAGATTTTTTTTCTTATTAGTAGTTTTAATAGTGAAAAAGTCATGTGTAATTAGGGATTGTGCACATTGCACCTTATGTAGGCCAGTTAGCTCATTGGTATTTTATTTTTACAAAAGTTCCATATTAAGGTATATGTTATTAGGTCGAGTTAGAATCAATATATAATTCAGATTAGTTATAATGGTAGGAGACAAAAATAGTTATCTTTTTAAAAGCACAGTACTTTTTTTTGGCTACAGTTTCAAAGAGGGAGTACTGATGTAAATATGTCTTCTTGAGATGCCTCCTAGGTTCATCCCTTTCCCATCTGCTACTACCAGGCCCTTGCCTTATCTGGATTAATACAGCGTCATCCAAACTAATCTTGCCTGGGGTGTCATCTCTCTCTCTCTCCCTTCCAGTATAGTGTGTAACACTGTAATAGTAACCTTATTCAGGTCTACCTTTGTTGTGTCACTCTTCTGCTCAAGATAGTATAAAGAGGTCAAGATATTTTAATAGTGTTGTACTTTCTCTAAGTGTACTCCTAATTTTCAGAGACCTTCAAAGTTCAATCATAGCTTCTTTTCCACTCTCATGTTCCTACCTAGCAAGGAATGTTATTCTTTTTTCTTCCACCTGCTCAAATCTTACTTCATTCTTTCTTTTCTGGATAATTCTTATACAGATAGTAAGTTTTATATGACTTTGATTTTTCATATATATATGTGTGTCTCTTTTTCTATCATTTTACTTGCAACTTTGTTTCCTTTGATTTCTTTTGAAAATATAAAAGGGGCTTTTAAAAATACAATATGACAATCTTTGTGTTTTATCTAGAACATTTAGTTATTTACATACAGTCATGGATGTACTTGGGTTTAAATCTACTATCTAACTTGCTGCTTTGAAGGCAATTCCTTTTTCTCTAATTGCTTTTAAGATTTTTTCTCTTTCTGATTTTCTGTAGTTTGAGTATGATATGTCTTGACGTTAACTTTTTAAAAATTTGTCTTGTTTAGGTTCTGGAAATGTCTTTTATTGACATTGAAAAATTATCAATCATTATCTTTTACCATTACCTCTCTGTTCCATTCTCTCTCCTTTCCTATGAGACTTAAACACTTTATCTACTTTGTTATCCTTTCTTCTATGTTTTACATGTTTTTGACTCTCTGATGTATTCTGGATTGCTTCCTCTAACTTACTTTTCGGAGATAACCTATGTGATATCTGCATGGTGGGTAATCATGTATTTTTTTTTAAAAACAAAAGATTGTCTTGTTTAAATAATTTTAATATGTAATCTTGCTGTAATGAACAAACATTAACAAAAGATTTTGAGAGACGAGGGTATATTTGTACTTAGAAAATTATTCTAAGGTGGTATAATAGGTTTCCTGAAAGAAGGGAAAAATAAAATATTATAGGAGTTTTCCCATTTAGGAAAAGTTTATTCTGTCTTTGAAAAACTATAGATCCATATAATAAGGAGAACATGTTATGCTTGTTCTTTCAATACATTATCAGATCTGTGGTAGGTAATGAAAGTGTAAGAATGATTAATGGTAAATAACATTTGCTCTGTGTGTAATTCCTATATGCCAGGCACTGTTCTAAGAGTTTTCTATTTATTTACTCTTTTACAACCTTAAATGTTCTATAGGTAGGAACTATTATGCTTATTTTACAGAGGAGACTGAAGCATGGAAAGATTTTGGTAACTTGACCAAGTTCACACATGCAGTGAGAAGTGAAGCCAGGATTCAACCCAGACTGTTTGACTCCATTATGCTATGCTTTATTCCCAGTAAACTAAATTTATTAATAATAATGCTTAACTACTCAAGAAAATTGGTGTTAGTCATTTTTTGGAAAAGGGTACCAAATATTTATAAAAGTCAAATAAAATATTTTAGGTCACATTATTGATGGTCAGATTAGTAAATACTGCTGACAGGGAGAGAGGAACATTTGTCTTTCATTATTCACAGGAGATACATTCTGAGATGCGTAGTGGATGCCGGAAACAACAGATGGTACAGAACCCTATATATACGTATGGCAAAAATACCTTGGGTTTTGCATCCAAGCATAGAAATGTAATTGATTCATTTAGGTAACAGAATTAATTGCCAAGCAGGTAATTGATATGTACCTTTCTGAAAGACTATTTTATTTTTAGGGTTTAAGATAAATTTTTTTCTCTCCTGGTGTGATTTTCAGGAAAATCTTTGCTTTATGTTAAGAAACACCTGTAATGAATTGCCCATTTTGCGTACTTTAAAAAAGTGTATTTACATATATGTTTTGAAAGCACTACAGAGAAGCTAGACTGATCAAAATGGTTCAACTTGCTTAGTCATAGTTTAGTGACTGTGTTTTGCTAGAGTTCACCATGGTATATATTTTGTTTTATTGTCGCTATAAAGTTATGAACAGGATGGTGATGGGAAGAAATAATTCATCAGTCTTCTTGCCAAAATAGTTGCCTGCATAGTGGTACAATATATTATTCCAAGCTGTTACAGTATGGTTCAGAAGATTTAAAAAAACACATACGAATGTTTGTAGTACTGACTTATTTCTTCTTTTGTTGAGTCTTTGCCATTTTCTGTCTGGCTACCTTTAAAAGTTTTCTTTGCTCTTTCCTTGGTTGGTGTGGTATTACCAAGTATCAGTGGAGGTAAGAAAAAAATTCTTGACATTTTAGCTTTTCTTAAGATACGTATATAGATTTAAACGTTTAATATAGATCCCAAATATTGAAATTTTGACACATTTGGGGTAGTAGTTGTTTTTCTTTAAATAAACTTTTAATTTTGGAGTAAGAAATTATTTACTGAGAAGTTACACAGATGGTTTAAAGAGCTCCTGTATACCCGTCATGCAGTGTCCCCAAATGTTATACTTTTGCATTACCTGGTCTGTTCCTCAGAACTACTAAACCAACGGTGCCCTCCTGTTAACTATACAGCAGACCTTATTCATATCTCACTAAGTTTTCATACTAATTACATTTTCTTATTCCAGGATCTAGTCCAGGATACCATACTGAACATAGGGTTTGTTAATTTTTTATTGGACTTCTTACTGTAGTTCAGAGGATAATTTTAGGTTAAGCTGGGGGCAAAATTGGATTTTCTTAGATATTTCAAACTGTGTGGAAACTATTGGACCTCTTGAATATCTCACATTCATCTCAAACTTAAAAATACCTAAAATGTAATTTTTGACGCTCTCTGAACCTTGTTATTCCAAGCCAGAAGCTTGGAGATAATTTTATTTTAGATTTACTGTTCATTTCTTATGTCTATTTAATAAATAATACCTGTTTATTCTACTTTCTTGAACCTGTTCTCCATTATCATTGCCACAGCCACGTTTCAGGCCTTGGTACTTCTTGCCTGGAGTCCTACATTATTCATTCACTCGCTAAGTAAATATTGTATATCCCTGATTATAGCTGGCACTGGGCTAGGGTCTGGAGTTGCAGATAAGCAAGAACAAGGCCTCTGCTATCTCAGAACTTAAGCGCTGCTTAAGCCCCTGCCCCTAGTCTATTCCTGTATCCCAGGAGTCAGGTTCTAACGAGGGTTTCTTAACCTTGGCACTGTTGAGACATTTTGGGCCGGATAATTCCTGGGTGTAGGCAGCTTCCCTATGCATTGTTAGATGTTTATTAGCATCCCTGGCCTCTGCTTGCTAATTGCCAGTAGCATCCCCACTACCCCCTTGTCACAATTTAACAAGTCTCCGGACATTGCCAGATATCTCCTGGGCAAAATTATCACTGCTCTAAACTTTTTGAAATGCACATATCATCATGTCATGCCTTCTCCTTTCCCCCATTGAGAGTGACTGAATGATAGTGTCAACCATTTTAATGTGACACTATCACACAAGACTTACCTTTTCACACTTTTCCTGCCGTGTCCTCACCTGCACTTTGTGCTCTAGCTTAGTACAACTCTTTGGCAGTTCTTAGAATCAGCTATGTTGGTTTTCATTCTTTTGTCTCCTCACATGTTTTATTTCTCTCTGGAATGCCCCTCTGTTTTCTGTACATTCTGCAAGTATCTGTTTATTCTTTAAAACTCAGATGTTAAACTGGGCAGAATTAAGTGATTTTACTTATTTCTACTATTGATTTTATCACATGATTATGGCTATTTACCTTTGTTTCCTCTAATATACTTTAGGTCCTGGAGGACAGGCATTATGTTTTATCGCTCTTTAGAGACCCAACTCTTCAGCATTAGTAAATATTAAATGAAAAGTAGTAGGTAGTTGATGAAATTGATACACTGGGATGTGACAAGTAAAGTTCAAAGGTGGGTAAGGCATTACAAAAATGGAATGAAGGTTGGTAGAAAGAAGAAGAGAAACTTGATCCAAGAATGGTAAGAGAAGATAAAATCACCAAACCAGAAACTGATTTTTAAGAATTAAGGTTTATGAGTAGACTGGGTTATCAGTTCATTACACTTGGAATGTAAAATACATACCTGTACAATTTGAGAACCCACTTGAACTTGCCTCAGTGTTTTCTTATCCTGTTTTATTTTATTATGTGCTTATAATTCCCAACTACTTTGAACCTTTTAGTCTTTGATGTAAGTTGTGAAAATTGAACTAGAACTCAGTCTCAGCAAGAGACCCAAAGTGGTCCGCTGCCTTCCAGTGCTCTAGAACCTCCTTTAATACTGTTTTCAAAAGCAAAGACCAAAGATCCCACTGATCTGTTATTATTACTAGCTTGTGATTCTTTTATTGTGGTAGAGAGATGTGAGTGTGTACTTGGCATAGCAGCATTTACTTCCGAAGGTATTAGTGAATCTTTGGTATTGTCCTTTCTCTTACCTCCATACCCACATTGTGCCTGTTTTCAGATACAGTTTATTCTATATTTGCTTATACTTCAGTAATAAATGTGCATGGGTAAGGGGAGATAGGAAAGAAGAGACCTAAATACATTAAAGGGATTTTTAAGGTTAAATTTAGAAATTGTTTTAATACATGTTTATCTTGTGAAAAAGATTTTAATACATTAAATTAAAGCAGTTTTTGCTGATTGCTTTGTTTGCATTTTTCTTACATTTGACATGTTAGCAAAGTAAACTTCTTACCTCTAGGTCTTTCATTTGTCATCTTTTTTTGGTGTTTTGCCTAGGTATTTCCATTATTTTATTTTACTTGTTTGTGGAGGGTTGCTATTAAGTTCTGCAGTTTTGGGTGAGGATAAGGAGTTTTGAGAATCCTGATTCTTAGACATATTTGAGTGTAAGGAAAAAACTTTGCCTTGAAAAATAGCTTTACTACCCAGACATCCAATTAATGCTAAGAAGCCTTGCATTTAAAAAAAAAAAAAAAGTCTTAAATCTTGTCTACATTTACAATTTGTGATTCTCTGAGAAAACTAGTTTGAATAAAGATAGCAAACAGTCACTTAAAGCTAGATGCAAATCTTTGTAGAGAAGACTCTTCTTTCTCACTTTGTGCTGTATTTTGCCATATTTCCAATATTGTGTTTGAATTACTCTGTAGCTGGTAATTTCTTAAATTTATTCAATCAAGGTTTTTTTTTTCTTAGACTCTTAAGTTTATATTTTTCCTCCTATTTCTTACATAATTATTACAATGATTTTTATATTACAAATATGTGAGATTACATAATTTTAATATATAAGTTAACAGTTACATGTAATTCAGCAAATTATAGGATATAATATGTGGGGTTTTTTTCCTGTTCATTTATCTTTTTCTAATATGTTGTATTCAGTTATTCAGTGTTTTTTCTTTCCATTTTCTTACTCAATCCATACTTTATTCCTAGTTAGGTATCTAGTCATCACTTATTTAAATATGTTTATTTTAACCTATTGTTTCTCAGTAACCATTTTTACTTTTAGAGCTCATTTTCTTATGTTTTTCTAGTCATAATTTTAGTCTTATAAAGGTTTTATACTTTTTTTTTTGGTTTAATGATTGTTGACTCAGTTATATTCTTTTTTGTCTTGGTCTTTGTTTTTTAGTGTTTTCCCTGAATGATCTTCATATTTCTATTTGACACAGTTTTTGTTGTTTTATTAACTATTTTCTCCCTAGCCCCCTCCCTTGCTTTTCTATTTCCTCCCTTTTTTTGCCTCTTAAAAACAGGTTAGCTGTGAGAGACTGTCAAGGTGTATTGGCTTTTTTTTTTTAGGGAAATAATGTTCGTTCATTATGCCAAAGTATCAGATGTATAAAATATATATTTATTTTTTTTCTTCTGCTTAAATTTCTTTTCAAATTAATGGTTGACAAAAAAAGGGGGCGGAACTTTGAAGAAATGAAACTCCCTTAGGTGAGTTTAAATTGTTGCTTTTGTAGCTAGCTGTGTTTTAATTTCTTCTGTAACTAATAGGATAACATTTGGTTTTAGGTTATAGATGTGATGAGGGATATCCCCTCCACTTTGTATAAAACATCTGGCAAGCAATTCCAGTAGTAATTAGGAATCACTAGCCATTTTCCCTTTTAGTTTGTATCACCTATTTTTCCAGAGTGATTATTGGGTTTGATTTTGTTAAATATTCATATCTGTGTACGTGAAGCAAATTATGATATTATTTTCTCATAAGGTCATGACTATTTTGAATTTCTTCAGGGATCCTTTGAAGTTACATATTTCAGTGTTTTCCCAGACATCTTTTGGACCTGGGAAGTCCATGATCAGATTGGGCTGAATAGATATTTTTATAAACAAAGGAATAATTTGTTCAGCTCCATAAAGAAGCCTCAGGGGGAAAATTGGTCTCCAACAAAAGTCTTTTAAAAAGTAAACAAAAACTGTTGAGTTAAATTAACTTTTATGACACATGAAGATTTGATTATTTAGGGACAGTCCATATCGATGTTAGTATAAAATACCTTTGAGTTTGCAAAACATTTTGTCTCATCTGCTTTGTATAGCAACTCTTTAAGATAACCCTACATTTTTAATTTAATTTAATTTAATTTTTTTGGAGATTGAGTCTTGCTCTGTCACCTAAGCTGAAGTGCAGTGGCGCAATCTCGGCTCACTCCATCCTCCTCCTCCCAGGTTCAAGCCATTCTCCTGCCTCAACCTCTCAAGTAGCTGGGACTGCAGGCATGCGCCAGCACACCCGGCTAATTTTTGTATTTTTAATAGAGACGGTGTTTCACCATGTTGGCTAGGCTGGTCTCGAACTCCTGACCTCAAGTAATCCACCTACCTCGGTCTCTCAAAGTACTGAGATTACAGGTGTGAGCCACCATACTCAGCTGATCCTACTTTATTAATGAGGAAACTGAAGCTTAGGAAAGCAGTAACCAATGACATCATATCTCTGTTTTTGTGTGTGTATGTATGCATGTACCTCAGATCTTATGCTTTTAACTTTATGTCACATTTATATAGCACCTTTTTGCCTTCTCTGAAATTATGTGTTAATGTGTCAGCTCTGTCCATTTGTTGATTTGGGAATAGCAGTTGTTTGAATTTTGCCTCAGTATTTGAACTCTAGACCCAATGAAACGTGGTGTGTTCGTTCAATTTTTATGTAGTGTCAGATAGATACTTATGAGATCAGGTATTTAATTCTTTGAGAAAGTGTTGATAATTTTGGTGTCAAGCTGGTTAATTTTTTTCTAAAATGAAATTTTGTTTTCAGAGCCCTTTGATTTCTTTTGCAAAGTTAGCTTTTGCTTTTAGTTATATCCTTTCCAATTCATTCTCATTGCGGTTAAGAGAAGACTGCAATGAATTATCCCAAAATAAATCTTACTATGTATGTTACTGCACTCTTTTCTCTCTTAAAACTTCAACTCATAATTGCTGGAATTTAGTCCAAAATACCTAACATAGCTTAGAAAGCGTTCTATATAGTCCGCCCCCCTACCTTCTCGTCTCTTCTCTTGACACCTGCCCTTTCTGTGCTCTGTGTGCAAGTCAATCCTGACTTCTTTATGTTGCTTGAATGCTATGCTTTTTCCAGCCTCAGACTATTGCACATGCTGTTTCCTCAACCTGGAATATGCTCCGCTCCCATCAGCATTCTGTGGCTGTTCATTTTTCAGGTCTTAATTTAAATGTCAGTTTTTCAGAGAAGTTTTCCCAGACTCCCAGATATCCACTCCCCACCCGCAATGTGATTAGAACCCTTTGCTATAGATTTCAAGATTCCCCTATATCTTCTATTTGATAACACTTAACATTGTTGTAAGTCCTTGTTTCATGTCTTTCTTCCTTGCTAGACTGCAATCTCCATGAGGGTAAGTACCATGTCTTCTCTTTTTCCCTCTTATATCCTCTAGCCCATATTTGGCCCATATAGGTGCTCTATAAATGTTTGTTGACTCAAAATTGAGTGATTAAAATGTTTGACATTAGGACCCACCTAACTTAAAAAATGTTTATTTAAAAGAAAAATTGTTATTAAAATAACTATAAACATTTAAAAATATTTAAAACTGAAAACATTAGGTCATTGTGTGTTTTCTACTTGAAGTAGCATCAGACTGGTTTCCAGGAAATAAAATAGGAGAAAGATTAAATACTATTCCTAATAATTATCATATCTACCCTTTTTATTAGTGCTCTTTATGTCCTTGGTTCATGAAATTTTTTGTTTAACTCTTGGAATCATCTTTTCATTTTCTGTATTTTATTTTAGTTTAGTATTTGGGTTTTCCTTTTCAGACATTATTCATCTTTATGGTATCTGCTAAATATTAAAAACAAAATATGTTTCAAACAGGAGGTGCAGCTAAACACCAAAATTGAATATCTAGAGATCTGGAAAGTAGCTGCTGTGCATACTGATTATTTTAGTTATAGTATTAAAGCAAAGAGAGAAGCTCTCGTGGGTGCTATGTTGCTCAGGTGACTATTTCCCCTTACTCTTCTATTCCCAGTTACCTGCCCTCCTTTTTTTGTAGACAAAAAAGTGACTACAGAATTACCTTTTTATGTTGCAGCCTGGTTCTTTGTACTTTAACTGAAATTGGGACTGTCATTCATTATAGTTACCATTATGATAATTTATTTGTCCTGTTTTGATGTTGGTTGGTTGCTACTTGCTGGTACAGTGTGATGTAGAGACCAGATGGTACTGTAGAAGTAAACTAACGTGTATTGAATAATTTCCCAGAATTATCTCTGGCCCTCGATTTATGAGTATTTGGTTGTCATTACTTCCTTGATACCTGTGTTAGTAATGGGTCTTTACGTTGTGGCTCTATAGTGAATTAAACATTCTTCCTTATACGATTCCCTCCTAAATAAAATGGAACCTAAACTATCTTTGACATGTTTCTCTTTTAGTTTAAAAATTCAATGGAAAAGATTACACAAACAAAACTTACAAACAAAATTGATGGCCTGCTTTGTAATATTATCTTACAACTTGCAAATCAAAACTGATGTGAATTCTTCCTTTATAGCATACCGTTTTTTCAGTCCATTTTCAAATACGCAATTGTCATTCTCTGTAGCATAATATGCATTCATATACTGTAATATGCTTAGGCATTAGTGTTTCTTTTTTATGATTAAATAAATTTAAATTCCTTGCATCTTTATCTCTAGGTTTATTTTTGTCAGTCTTTGAATTTAAGCTAATCTCTTTAGATATTTTAGAGTTTTCATATTGCTTTTTTGAATTCCTTGAGGTAGATTGAGTTATAAAAAATTAGAATGAACGTATGCTCAATGGAGAAAGTTTAGAAAACAGAACAGCTCAAAAATTAATCAGTCTCACTCCTTATCTGCTATACATACTTTGGCATGTTTTCTTTCAGTCTTTCTTTTCTAATATTGCTCTACATAGGCAGCATGTAATAGGTAAGGGTATAGTCTTTGGCACCAGACTGCCTGAGTTTAAACCTGGGCTCCACCTCTAGTAAATTACATTTTATCCTTTGGTTTCCTTATTGGTAAGGAATATCTGCTTATTGGGGATAATGGAAGTACCCCCTTCAAAGGATTGGTGAGGATTAAATGAGAATATATGTAAAATACTTTGAATAGTGCCTGGTATGTAGTAAAACACTCAGTAAATACTAGCTGTTATTCTCTAAACTTGCTACATAAGAGTGTTCTGTAGCGTTTTTCCTCTCCTTGTTGTGTACTGTATTGTGACATTTATACCCACATTATTAATTGCAGCAGATAAGACTTTTTTTTATCATCAGATTCTTGAAGTCCTAGTAAAAACCTCTCATAACTCTAAACCTTTGTTGCTTTCCTCTTCCTTTGTAGCCATTTTCTCAAGTGTTTGATGCCTGGCTTTAGCATAACTTCTGTTAGAAAGTTATGATTAGCAATTTTTTTTTGTGACCCTCACTCATATTTCCTTTTCATTAGAACATTTTCGTGGATCTCTAAAATGAATAACATTTCAAGTAATTTTATGCCTTATTACTTTATGCCACACGATACATTTATCTGATAGAAATTCTGAAATCACCAACACCATATATAAACAACTATTTGGACTTTTAATGGACTGATGAACTTGGAAGGTCACTTTTATAGACATTGCTCTCTGATGTCTAGTCATGAATATAGCATTATTTTCTTGGAAAATCTAATTATCATCTAAAATTGGAGATGGCATGTATGGGGGTAAATCAGTTTGGAATTTGTTTTCATGTACTCTTAAGTTTTTATCAACATTTTTATAGTTCACTCAAGTTTAGTGTCAGAGTTCCAAACTCTTGTTTTACAGTGATAGTTATTAATTGTATATGTAGAAAGCCAAAGCCTTTATTAATACAGGTTGTGGAGATTAAAATGAAACCTGGTACTGATTATTTAGAATTTACTCCCTTTTATTAATTTAGGAATCATTTCTGTAGATGTTAATTAGAAATTTTAATTACTTTTGCATTTTATTTACAGAAAACCGGGGAGCTTTCCTTCCAAGTGTCTTCTTTAATTAGAATCACAGTATAAAACTAGTCAAGACCAGCCATGGTGGCTTATGCCTGTAATGCCAACACTTTGGGAGGTTAAGGCGGGCAGATCACTTGAGGCTGGGAGGTCGAGACCAGCCTGACCAACATGGCAAAACCCTGTCTCTACTAAAAATAGGAAAAATACTAGGCATAGTGGTGCACACCTGTGCACCCAGCTACTCAGGAGGCTGAGGCATGAGAATTGCTTGAACCCAGGAGGTGGAGGCTGCAGAGATTGCGCTGGTGTACTCCAGCCTATGTGACAGAGTCAGACTCTGTCTCAAAAAAAAAAAAAAGTAAAACTAGTCAACAGAGGATAAAAAAATGAATTAAGTAAAATTAATGAAAACCTTCTCTTAAAATACTGATGCTTCTTGTCTGAGTACCCCCCGATTCTGCCTCAGAAAAGGCCCAAATTTTACTAAGATACCTTCCAAGTTACATATTCTTGTGCCTCGTCACTTAATTCTTCTACTGTACAAAAATTGGTTCTCCAGGTTTTAGAATCTACAGCTACATGCTTTTCCTTGCATTTCATTGGGCTGCCAGCAGGGCTCTGCTTTCATGAGTTGGCAGAAGTTGTAAGCACTGTTTTTGTGGTCCTCCATTTCTGATTAGGAGGGAACAGCTTTCCTGCACTGGAGTAGGTATTATATAGCATGTTATATTGTTATTAACAGTTAGAAAACAATAATAACAAAAAACACTAACCTTTGTATTTTGTTAATTCATAGTCATTTTCATTTTTTTCCAAGTCATCTTTTTTAACCATGGTTAATTTTGATCTTGGGTAATTTATTGCAGCTTTATCATGTGTATGTGTTCATTTTACAAAGATCTTTGCAAAAGGAGAAAAAAGCCTAAACATTTTGTAGGGAGCTAATGGTATTTTTGCTATAGTACTTACTTGCAGGGATTTTTTTTTTTTTATCGTGTATTTTTCTAGTGCCCTCAAAAATGTAGTTATTAGGTTATTGCAGATACTCTTTTATGGCAGCTACCTTTTTCTTTCTTTATGAACTTGGTTCAAATGATACAGTGAGAGAAAATGAGGTAACTTCATTATGTTTATCTTTTTAAAAAATCATCTGCATTGAAAACTTGGGCCCAACAACAGGAAGAAAGCACCATGTTTTAGATAGAAAGGTATCAGTTTGGTAGTAAAGTTAAATTTACATTTCCAACAAAAATTTTTTAACTTTCTGTTTAATTTCAAAATTAACAAATAATCATTATACAACATTTTTAAGTGGACTTATGAGAGGAATACACAAATAAATATTAAAACATAATTGAATGTAATATTAAAATTTTGGTATTGGCATATAAATAGACTGTCAGTTATGTCAGTGGCCCAGCACAGAAAAAAAGATATATATATATACGGTATATATTATATATATTATATATATATAACCGTGTAATATATATATATAACCGTATATATGATAATGTAATCAGAATTTAATAGAAAAGAATTATTTAGTAAATGGAAAGACTGGAACAAATGATCAATTAATTGAGGAAGAAAAACATCTTTAGAGACCTCATAATGAGTATTATAATTGTAGGTGGATTAAAGAGTTAAGTGAGAAATCTAAACCACAAAAAAGTAGAAGAAAAGTAAGTAGATGTTTATTGTTCTGTTGGGCTGAGTAGGAGGACTTCATATTAAAGCAGTAGAAGATATTAATAGAATTGACTATGTAAAATTTGTGAATTGTGGGATGTCAAAGAATAGCATTATATGAAAGCCAGGTATATTGTGGTATATGGAAATGTTTCTCTAATAATGTAACTGGAGAAATTAAAATTTAGAAAGAGTAACTTGCTTAAAGTCTCCATAGTGACAAATTTGAACACAGGTCTGTCAGACTTAAAACCTCTTATTTCATTAAGGAATACAACATAGCTGTTAAAATGCTGTTTATGAGATAAACCTTTGCAAAATTTTAAAATTGATTGCTATAGGCAATAGAATTATGGGTTTTTCTTCTCTCATTTATGTTCTTAAATTGAATATGCATTAGTATTATGATTGGATAAGTAAATCAATTCTTGAAAAATAGGTGTGAAGTAAGAAATGACTTGTGGGGGAATTTGACTTGTTATCCTAGCACATAGAGAAGTAATGGATGAGAACCCAAGGGCTGAATATGCACATAGTTACAGCTGATGTTCAAGAAGTTGTGGGCCTTTTGTTGATCTCTACTAATTAGTTTTGTAGACTTGAGCACCTATACTTTATTTCAAAGACTGTTCTGAATGATTTGGTGTAAATGACACTTTTCAGTATTTGCTCATTTTTAACTTCAGACTTTATTCAAATGGATAACAGTGATTTCTGGAATTTTTATTTCATTTATGCTCTATATTCAGAAAGTTAAGTGAATACGTTCCCCCCTTATTTCCCAATTAAATTCATTTAGCAGGCAGTTAAAATGAAGCACTATTTAGAGATATTTCAAATCCTTTAAATCTGTGAGCTAAATCTTCCTTTTTTTTTTTTTTAAATTCTTAAACCTAATTTGTTGTTGTTATTTTTGTTGTTTTGAGACAGAGTCTTGCTCTGTTGCCCAGGCTGGAGTGCAGTGGCATGATCTCACCTCACAGTAACCTCTGTCTCCCGGGTTCAAGCTATTCTGCTGCCTCAGCCTCCCATGTAGCTGGGATTACAGGCGCCTACCACCTTGGCAGCTAATTTTTGTATTTTTAGTAGAGATGAGGTTTCACCATGTTAGCCAGGCTGGCCTGGAACTCCTGACCTCCAGTAATCTGCCCACCTCAGCCTCCCAAAGTGCTGGGATTACAGGTGTGGGTCACTGTACCCACCAAACTAATTATTTTTATTAATATGTAATTTATTTGTTAATTCACCAACCTGTGTCAGTCATCTACTAATTGCTAGCCATCATTGTCAGCTCTTAGGCTAATCAGATAACAAAATAAAATCCTGCCCATGTGAAGTTTATTATGTTATAGTAGGAGGAAGCAGAAAATAAGCAATGAATATAGTAAATAATTAAATATGTCTGGTAATAAGTGATAGATGAAGAGCAAATATAAAGCTGATGAAGAGCAAATATAAAGCTGAATAAAAGGGGATCAGGAGTTATGGGTGATGGCAGGGGCTGTATTGCTATTTTCAGTGGTCTGGTTAGGTTAGGCTTTATTCAGAAGGTAGCAGACATCTGAGAAAAGACTTGAAAAGGGATAAGGGAATTAGCCATATGTGGAGAAAGACTGCATGAAGAGGGAACAGCCAGTGCAAACCTAAGTTTGGAGCATGTCTGGTGTGTTGGAAGAACAGGAGGTTGGGGTGGCTGAAGCAGGTCAAGGCGAGAAGTAGCAGGTAAGGTCAGAGATAATAGGAGACAAGTTTCTACAGGGCTGTCTTGGGCTGATGTATCAGGAAGGTGGTGTTTATTCTGAATGAAATGAAGAGCATTGCAGTTTTGAACAGAGGAGCAATGTTGTAGGGCAACCAGTTAGGATGCTTTTGAAATCTTCCTAGAAGAGGTTGCATTTGAACTGATCCTAGAGGATAAAAAAGAATTTGCCAAGTGAAAAAAGAGTAGAGATTTGCTTCGGTAAGCTTTATTTAAGAGTTTCTATCACTATACTTACAAAAATAAATGTACTTTAAAATGAAAGTCATGGATGCTTCTTGATTTTAGGTTAAATTATAATGTCCTATAAAGAATTTATCCCTTTGTGTCCCCTTATCTGTTTAACCATGCTCATTTTAAAAATTGATGTTCTAGTTTAATAAAATTTAAGGACTTCCAATAATCGAAGAGTCATTTCCTTTTTACTCAGAAATTTAGTTGGTCTCTTACTAATTTCTTTAGAAAGTGAATAATTGCTGTTTGCCATTCTGCCATAAAACTATAAATTAAATTGAACCATCTTGTATATCTTATTATTAAGGAAGATTTATTTACATACTTTTTAAATTTAAAAGGCTCTATACTCAGGTTTGAGAAACATAAGACAGTTTTTGTCCTTAAGGTACTTAAGATCTGATAGGAGAGATAGACATTTTCCAAATGGTATTATAAAAGAAAGTGTGAGTTCATCGAATGTGAGTCCTAGCTCATCCTTCTCTCTTTATAAAAATTATCTACCTATTTGATATGGTCACGCCTTCCTCAAATTCAGCCTCTTCAGTTGTGCAACTACTGAACTATACTTATATTTTCTCCTCTAAATCCTATGGTTAGAAACTTTGAACCACCACTTTATCACCTGGGAATCTACATATGTTCTTTCTGTATGTCACATCTTTTAGTGCTGTTACACAACTTTGTAAATGTTTGAGAGCCAGGACTCTGTTAAGTACCTTTTCCTTCAGAATATAGTCATAGTATAGATAGCCAATAGTTAATTGGTAGCTAAGCATTACAAATGATACTGTGGAATATAGTGTTAGCTATAAATATATTTCACCTAATTCTGGAAAATGTTGCTTGAAAATTTGACTGTAAAGTAACTTTGAAAAGGTTATTCTTATTTTTTTTTTTCAATTGGCTTCCAAAATGAAAATGGATTTAATCCCAGTCTAGGTCAAGGATTCAGTAAAACCTGTGTTTAAGAAGCAGTAACATTTTCTTTTAAGAGAAGTAGTTTTTGCTTATAAAATACTTCATCATCTCTGATTTTTAGATGGTCTTTATATCAAATTTATCTTAAAAATTCTGACCTATATACTAATGCTCAATCATCATTAAGAAACGTGTCTTGATATATTATTTCCAACAGTCATATTTTCACACCTGAACACTGTTAGTTTCCTAAAATTCGACATTTTGATTTGGTTAGAGTTAAAGTACATCTTGGTAATACTGTCAGTGTTTATGTGGCATGTCATCACTTATTTTCTTACAACGGACAGGTGAATCTGAGATGTGAGTGATCCTTGGTGTTTGGATAAGATGATTTTAGTTCTTATTTGGCAGGAAAATTGATGTCTGTCGTTTTTGTGTGATTCTTGCATTAAATACATTTGGAGCCAAAGCATTGGAGGTTGTCTTTTACCAGGCCATTCATGGGCATGAAGAAAATGTATCAGGGGACGAGGCTATGATTGAAACTTACTGAGTGTCTGTTAAATTGTTATATAACCGACTTAAGCCTAAATATGCTAATTCACAACTGTCCTACCTTGTCTTAGAAATTCCCAAGTGTTGTGGTAGATTGTTGCATAGAACTTACATGCTAACAGCAAGAGAAATACTGTATCAGAATATAAAATTATTGCTGTGATAAAAGAACATACACGCATAGTGTAATTATTCTTTGAAATACTATTGCTTAGGAACCTGTGAAGGCTGTATATCTCCTACCAGGCCCAGAGATTCTTTGGGGGTTTGGGGTGGGGGCAGTGGGGTGCACAGTGGCTGGAAATATAGTATGAGCCAAACATTTATTGGATGTGAATAATATAAGCAATACTGAGATTCTTTATAATACAACCAATATATTTATGTTTTACCAACTTTAGGGCATAATTACTGGGCTCTGTACCTTGGTTAAGTAGTAGTTTGTATATATATTTAGTTTTCTTTAAGGCTAAATTCAAGTGAGATACCTAATGCTAATTACCCAATGTAGATGGCAGTCACTGTTAGAAAAAAAAAAAAGCCTGTATTAGAAGATCATCTGTAGGTTAATAATGTACCTGCAGATCAGTCAACATCTATTTATTGAGCACCTTCTTTGTCCATAAGTTACCAGTATAGAAAATAAGTATAGTAGTAATTTAGATGGAAGAGGACATTTTCGGCTGGAGTCAGTGTATCAAGCTTTGGGACAGAAGATAAACTTCAGTCAAATCTTGAATGATGATTAGAACGAATGAGTTGAAAGGGAAAGCTAATGGATTCTAAATAAGGAATCATTATACAGGTGTTTGGCAAGATTCCAGGTTTAATTATTATTTTTTAATAATGCAAATGATGTATTCCTTTGTCTTCACTTGTTACAAAGATATTTTTAAATATCATTCTGCCTGTCAGATTCAGAGTGTTCAAGTGTTACTGGTTAGCGAAAAGTACACTGGGTTCCAGTTTTAAGTGCCTTTGAAGAGCGCTAGCCAGAAAGTGAAGAAATCTGAGCTTTAATCCTAGCTTCATGCCTTACTTTGTGATTTTTGGACAGGTCATTTAACTCCATTTGCCTACTTACAAAGTGAGAATGATAGTGCCTGACCTATTTTAGGTGAAACAATGTTTTTATTCAGTACTTTAAAGACTTTTAACTAGAAGCCATGTATATCAGAAAGCATCTTTATTTTTACCAGCACATGACAAATTGGAATATATGAATTCTTACAAGGTGATAATTTAAGAAAATTAATTTCCAGATTACATTTATTTTCCTTCTTTTTCTTGGTAGCGGATACTCTGTTTTCAAGGAAGCTGAATGGGAAATACAGACTTGAGCGACTTGTTCCAACTGCAGTATATCAGCACATGAAAATGCATAAACGAATTCTTGGACACTTGTCGTCTGTGTACTGTGTAACTTTTGATCGAACTGGCAGACGGATATTTACTGTAAGTAATTTTTAAAGTATTATTTATATTCATATATGTAATTGAGGAAATTTTGCTTATAAGTGAACTTGAAGTAAAATCTTGGTTTTTTTCTTTTAATGGGAAACTGGAAATTCAGGTGGTTTCACTTACTCTAACAGAAGAGTTTAGTTAACTTTGGACTTTATCCAAATTCAGAAAGTTTCTAAGTGACATGTTGCAGCACAAAGTTATAATATGCTTGTGCATCGTGAATAAGTATAGTTCTCAACATATATCAAATATACAGTTTGACATTTTGCAAAATGTCATAAAATAATTTTAATTTTAAATCAAGGACATTTCCTAAGTATGTTGAGAGATTATTAAATGTGCCTTTTTATAATTGTATGAGATTATTAAATATACCTTTTTATATTATCTGTAAAAAACCACTTGCTTGTCCATGAAAAATTTCCCTTAAAATAGTGATTTAAAAAAAGCTAAAAAATTCTGAGCATATCTAATACTCTTATTACCTGTTATTCTTAACACTTCATTCTTCAAAATATCTGATGTTGTGTTTAAAGAACCTCTTTAGGTTTATTTATTTGTTATCATTTCTTGTAACCTGTAGAATGGAGAAAAGCAAAGCTTTCGAGCTTTATTGTAAGTGAGAAAATTACTTTTGGAAATGTTTTATTTTCAGGTGCCTTAACATCTACATTCATTAAGCATAATACTACACTATTGTGATGATATTTATTATTAAACACTACCCTGTGGGCTGAAGGTATGCATTTGTTCAGAAGGTTTTTAATTTCTTTTGAAATAAGAAAATTTGAAATGGAAGTTAAATGGAAATTTTCCTATCTGTCTTTGAAGAGAACAGCTGTGAATTTTACGTAGTTATGACAATTATAGATTCCTCTTTTTAGTGAATTTGCTTGTAAACTGAGACCTATTTATACCTACTACTTCTCCTCTATCCATACACCCAGTCGTCTGTAAAACAGCTAAATAGCAGGATGTAGCAATGCATTTTTATACTTTTCTTTTCCCTTGACTCTAACCTACCTCAGGCATTTGCAGATCACTTCTTACATCAGTATTTTCCCCCTTTACCTTCTCTTGTATCAAGTATTATTTTCAGAGTGGAAAATAGGCATCTCTATATTTGCTGAAGTGCCTACCAACAGTAGTAATTTGCTCTCAAATAGTAATTGAAAATTAATTTAGCCATTCAAGTTTAATATGGTTATATTCAAATTCACCTCTAAAAACCTAAAGTAAATTTGGTTTTTCTTATGTTTGAAAGAATTCTTTCAAAAACAATAATAAATTAAAATAATGAAAAAGGAGCATTACATTGTGTTTTTGTATTACATTTTGGTCAATATAAAGTTATGCCATTGTAAAGAACCTTGCAGGAAGTCTTTCTTTAAAAATGATAGGGATTGTAAGCATTTGTGTGTCATATTTTATGAAGCATTTTACATGTTTTGATATTAATTAGACATATAATCTCCTGAAATTTCTTTAGGGAGAATACAGTGAAATAGTGTGCTTTTTGCTCTCTGATGAGTCTGGTAGGTACGGCCTGGAAGAGCTTTGTGAACCAGGGTTCAGCATGCTACTGCCTGTGTGTCAAACTCAGTTTATTTGTTCTTATAAATGCAATTTTATTGAAACACAGGCATATTCAGTTGTTTATATATTGTCTATGGTTGCCTGTGCACTACAACGGCAGAGTTGAGTAGTTTTGACTGAGAACATATGGCCTGCAAAGCCTAAAATATTTATTCGGCTCTGTACAGAAAAAAATGCTATCCTTTTCTAGACATTTGATTATTTCTTTTAAGGGCATGTGATTTAGAGAACGGGAATAATATGTGAAGAGGAAGCTGTTTTTTGGTTATTTCTTTAGTTGAAAGCACATCAATTAAGGGAAGAAAAGTAGTGCTGTGCTATTTTATATGGTCTTACCAAAAGTCTAAAGATGTTTATTTTTTAAGAATGTGATAGAATTTGTTAATTGTGCCAAATTCAGTCTCATTTGTAATTTTTTACTGGTGATTTGTAGTTGCAGATTTCAGAATGTTACCTTATAATCAGAGATACAAAGATATGAGGGCACTGAGTTTTAAAAAAATTCTTGTATTTTTATTATTTTCACTTCAAGTGGTGGTAGGTCACACATATGTCCACTATTCATATTATTCTTTAATAAAATGGGCACTGAGTGTTTTTTTCATTTCACTAGGCACACACTAGACAGTAGTCCTTTGGAAATCAGTCTTGGAAATACATAGAATCAGCCTTTGAGATAGTAGATCATGATTGACCAGTGAAACACTCCTGTGAGAGAACATACTGTTATTATTTTTGCAGATAACAATTTGGTAATGGACCAATCAGTATTTCCTTTTTATATAATTGGTATTTTAAGACCTTGCAGATTTATTTCTAAGATATTTGTATATATATATTTGAAAACTTCTTCCAAGGGATTAATTCTCTTGAGGCCTTTCTGAACAGGACAGCTGGAGGCATAGAGTACTGTGGTTAAAAGCATCAACTTTGACATCAGAGCTTTTAGTCACAGCTTTACGACTTCTGCTAGTGAAACTGACAGATTACGTCACCTCTTTAATCTCCAGTTTTCTCATCTCCTAAAGAGAGAGGGGAGTAGATTAATAATAGAACCAACCACATAGGATTTTTGTGGGATTACGTGAATTAATGCATATAATTAGTACTGAACAAAATACACAGTAAGCAGTCATTAGATTTTCCCTGCTGCTACTTACAGATTTTAGTAAATTTTATCTTTGATTTTTTATCCAAATAAAATCTTATTTATAAATAGTATACAAGAATTAAAAAGGAAATCATTGTAATTGATAATTGATATTCTGTATTAGGAAAATGTATCATTATTTTGTACTGTAGTATTTTAAGAATGGGTGCTTTCCCAATTATATTAATGAGAAAAACCCAAGGTGGGAAATAGCATAATTGCCAAGTCAAATTTTGTTCCCTAATTCTCTCTTAGCCTTTTAATGTTTTTTTACTTGGTTTTAAAATCATTTCCTTAAGTAACATTTACCAGAGAAAAGTAGAGTTAATGAATTTTCACAACTAAGGCACTCAAAAATACATGGAACACCTTATATAAAGCAGAGTTTTCCCCCCTTTTCAGAAACATAAAATGTCTCTCTGATTCTAATAAATATTGTATAATAAAGAAAATGAGTTTATGCATTCCTTTAATGAACTTCAGAGTTTTATGAACCAGCTACTGTTCTAAGCCGTTGGGATATAGAATTGAAAGTGTATTTGTTCTTCGAGAGTTCAAGGATGGTAAACAAACAATATTGATATAATGTGATAAAACCTTGACAGGAGGTATACGAGGTGCTGAGATAGCATAGGAGATAGGTAGCTAATCCAACCTTGTGGTAGGAGATGGTAAGGGAAATTGACTAGAGTAGTAACAGCTTGGTAAATTTAGGAGTTGAATTGGATATTGCACACTTAGGGAAAGGCATTTACAGACTTGGGGAGAATGTAACATGCAATTGTGTATTAATGGATATGGCATAGAATAAATATGGCTCATCATAAAGATAGAGATATTGGTGTGGTACAAAATCAAGATACTTTTGTGACCTGCTAAATAGCGAATTTCTTTTCTGAAGGCAGTGGAGAGCTAATGATTGATTTGGTTAGAAGAGTGAGTAGAATTTCTCTTTCCATTGAACCCTTTGGCATTATTGTAGAAGATGGATTCAAACTAACTCTATATACAGAGAAATTGGCAAAAAGATTCTGGCAGTGATATATAAAAGAAGTCAGGGATTAAACAGTCACAGTGGGATGGAATTGACAGATTAAAAATAGGATTTGTAAGACTCGAGAGATTGATTTGTATGTTGGGAGAGAGATGGAAGAGTATAGGATGACATATTTTTAACTTCTGTGATTTAGAAAGTCCTGTAATTTACTGTGGTAGGAATTTAAGGGGAGAAGTTTGTGAAGGTGAAACATGTTGACTTGGAGATATCTATGTGGAAAGCCAAATAGAAATGCCCAGTAGGCAGTGGGAACTCAGAGATTTAGGTTAGAAGATTTAGCTTAGGAATCATTCAGCTTGGAAAATGGAATACATTATCTCGTATGTATCTAACATGAGAAGGCTGAAACTTCAGCTTTTAAAGCAGATAAAAGAAGAGTCAATAATTGAGACCGCGAAGCTGCCTGAGAGGCTAGGGGGAAAAAAAAAAAAAAGTGTGATATCTTAGAAGTCAGGAGATGATAATTTCATGAAAGGCAGAAACCTAAAGTGAGATTAGTACTCTAAAACATCCTTTGGGTTTGTCAAGGTAATTGATGACTGCTATGGTCTGAATGTTTCTGTCGCCTCAAAATTATTGTGTTGAAACCTAATCCCCAATGTGGTAGTATTAAGAGGTGAGGGCTTTAGGAGATGAGGTCTCAAAAATGGAGCCCTAGGGTGGGTGGGGCGGTGACTCAAGTCTGTAATCGCAGCACTTTGGGAGGCTGAGATGGGTGGATCACGAGATCAGGAGATCGAGACCATCCTGGCTAACCCGGTGAAACCCCGTCTCTACTAAAAAATACAAAAAACTAGCCGGGCGAGGTGGCAGACACCTGTAGTCCCAGCTACTCGGGATGCTGAGGTGGGAGAATGGTGTGAACCCGGGGAGGCGGAGCTTGCAGTAAGCTGAGATCCGGCCACTGCACTCCAGCCTGGGTGACAGAGCGAGACTCTGTCTCAAAAAAAAAAAAAAATGGAGCCCTTGTGAATGGGATTAGTGCCCTTACAAAAGAGGCTCCAGGGAACCATGTGAAGACACAGCTAGAAGGCACTATCTTTGAAGCACAAAGAGATCCTTTACCAGACACCACATCTACTGGCACTTTGGCCTTGGCCTTCCCAGCCTCCAGAACTGCGAGTAATAAATTTCTGTTTACAAATTAACAAGTGTCTAAGGTATTTTGTTATAGCAGCTCCAACAGACTAAGACCAAAAACTGTTCAGGTTTAGCATTAGAGATAGGAATGAGATTGCAGTACACTGAAGAGGGAATGGGAATTGAAAAATTGAATACACTTAATAGAAACTAAACTTTTGAAACTTGACAGTTAAAAGATATGATAGTCTGTCTTCTGAATGTGGAGTACTGCCACTTAACTTTGTGCTTCTATTACATTGTATTTTCCTATTACATTCCAATGACAGATTTCTGTTTTCCTATTAAGTTGTGAGCTTTGTCTTTGTCTTTGTTATTGTTTAGATCTGTTGTGCCTTGCAGAGTATCTGATGTATACAGGAGGCATACGACAAATGATGAATGAATCAAGCAATTTGAGATATAAAAATGACTAATGTCCATTCTTGCAAAACATTTACCATCTGATAGGGGAAATACATACAGATATCTGTAAGATAAGTTCCTCTCTGCTACTGTACTTCAGGTACACTGATCCCTTGTACTTCAGACTTGCGAAGCCCATTTGTGACTTAAAGTCTTATATTAGGACGTTGCCTGGGATTCCCTTCTCCAAAGTATTCATTCATGTGGCTGATTTTTTTTTTTTTTTTTTTAAATTAGCGGGTAGAGACTAGTAGAAGATCTTAGTTTGAAGATCTTGCAATATGTCCCCAAAAGATGCTAATCAGTTAAAGAGCAAACATTGCAAATTTACAGGAGAAAAACCTTGGAAATACTAATGTAACCATGTTAACTTCACTAGCTCTGGGATGCGTTGACATTGTGTGTTCTCTGAAGTGGTGCACTGAGAAAAACACAGCTTCTTGTTTGTGGAATTACTGCAAAAGATAATATGACCTGGATCTGGTCATGAGGAAACATTGACAGACCTAGGTTTTGGGTCATCCTGCAGATTGTAAGGCCTGTATTCTTTATAACCTGCTGAGGACATGAAAGAGAAAGCTTGAGAAAGTATTCCAAATTGAAGGAGCCTGATGAGACGTGCCAATTAAATATAATGTATATGGATTTGTGGACCAAAAAGGAAAAGAGAGCATTGTTCACAAAATTTGAATGGGGCCTGTAGATTTGGTTGTTACCAGTATTGTTATTGGTAGTGTTATTAGTATTGATTTCCCAACTTACGTAGGGAAATATGTTTTAGAAAAATACACACTGTGATATTTAGAGGTAATAGGGTATCAAGTCAGCAGCCTTGCTTTTAAATGGTTCAGAATAAAGATTAATGGTCATGGAGTTATGTGTGTATGTTATATGGAGAGAGGGAGGGAAGAAAAGTGGTAATGGAGATACGGGAAACATTTGTACTGTTCTTGAAACTTTTGTACGTTTGAAATTCACAGTTATTTTAAGTGCATAGGAGGTGGTATAGAAGCAATAGTGAGCATTTAGCGTGTTTAATAATGGAAAAGAGGCAGAGTATGGTAATTTAGAGGACAATAAAGTGTAGGAAAACCGAGTTGAGAGGAAGAAACTCCTAAGGTAGCAAATTTGAAGATACGAGAGGAGATTTTTGATATGTAATGATTTTTAAGGAGGTGGGATGTATAAAATTGCAGTGTGGACTTTTTAGAAAGGTAGTTATTAGGTCCGCAATTAACAGGTTCTACTTTTCAATATGAAATATTCTATCTGATGAGAGTCTTGATTATGAAATGAAACTGGATTCTAGAAATTAGTGATAAAGCTTGGCAATAGAAGAGTATTGAAAAGAGATAGAAAAAATGATTGCTGATTATGCTTAGCCTACCAAGTAAATAGGAGATTCATGAATTTGTAGTGTTGTGGAATTAGTATGCTTATATTCCTTACCATAATGCTTCTTGGCATCCTGATAGCAGTATCAGAGCAAGTGATGGTTAGATTGGTGCCGGATTGGTCATTGGTGGTATAGATGAATAAGGGTCAAGAATGAAATAAGGCATGTGTTGAAATGTTTGACCCTGAGGTTTAGGCTGATTTGTAAGGGAAATGAAACACAGGTCTGATACATTGGTAAGAAAGAAAATAAATGACCTAGAAAAGAATTGAACTAAATTTAAATTGTACGTAATTTTTAGTTTTACTAGAAAAGCAGGTTACTTTTTAGCTTGAATAGTTAAATGAAATTGTAGTAAATATGACAATATAGACATTTTTGGCATTCATTTCTGCTGCTTATTCTAATGGCAATAAGAGATGAGATCTCTGACTCATAAAGCTGTAAAGTAGCCTCAAGAGAAATTAAAATTCTCCTTGTTGACTCTGCCAGATAACAGTAGATTTTCAAGGAATGCCAAATTCTCTAAGATATTTTTAGTTAAAAAATCACATAATTTCTTTTATTTTCATGTCAAAGTAGTAATCTTTGTATGATTGATGCCTCTCTTTTAGGTACACAGGTGAATATTTTAATTTTAAGATTTCTCAGGTTATCTGAACCAGAAGTAAACTGTTTCCCAATGTATACGGTTTTCTGCTTGTGTTACTGAGCAAAGGGGGCTTGCTGCCCAGTGTGCTAGAAGCCAATACTATGACGCTGGGTTTTTGAGAAAAGAAAAGCTCTATATATTGAAAGTCAACTCCCAAGAAGACTCAGGGGTCAAGCTCAAATCTGTCTCCTCATGCTGGTTTCAAGGCAGTATTTTTATTAGAGATTCAGTAGGGGTGAATTCTGAGATTAGTAGGTGTTTGTGGAAGGAAAGGGGAGGTCTGGAATGTCCTTGGATATGCACAGTTATCTCATCATGCTACCTCATGGGTCACATGAGCAAATTCTAGGGTAGTTAGTATGAAAAATGGTAGATAGTCAGGCTCTGATGTCAGCAAGCTGGTTCTGTGTAGATTCCATTGGCCATCTTAGTTCCAGCTGATTTCAGCCAGTTCTTCTATCTCTTAAGTAGAGGGAGTTTCAGTGTTTGGACAAGTTGTTTCTTAGTTGCCATCCTGCAGGCTCGAGAATGTTAGTCATTCAGTTAATTAATGTTAGTCATTGATTTCTTTAACTCTTTGGGGCATGATTTCACTTAGAGAAAATTCAACCATTCCTTGTCATTTATGCTGCTTCCTGCAAATGACTTTATTACTGAACAGAATTGTCCTCTCTAATTGTCTGCCTCATAGTTTTGCAACATCTGGGCCTAAATTGACTTCTTGGCCTTGCATAGAAAGGCCTGTAGTTCATTTATATAGTCAGAGTATCTGTAAATAAGCCATATCAAAAAGAGCTCTATGAAGTTGTTCTGAAACTTAGCTTTTCTTTAAATAAATAAGTAGTTCAATTAGGCCTTTTGAAGCTTAACCTCTGGAAACTCATTAAATTATTAAAATTTGGGGGCATGGACTTTAGGTGCTGTTTGGTTTCTGCATCGAATTGAAATGATTCATGGCCCTGTGTCTGAAGTTGTTTGACGTTTTCATGGCAGTACGTAGGCCATTTTTTTCCTGGATTTTGAGGAGAATTTTGATACCAAAGTGCATAACAGTAGAAAACCACGTCACAAAGACCTGTGGAACTTTTCTTCATGAGAACATTAAAGTCAAATGTGTTACTAGACATTGCCTAGGCTTTATGAAAAATGCCAATACAGACATACCCTGTTTCATTGTCCCTTTCTTTATTGCATTTTGCAAATACTTTATTTTTTACAAATTGTATGTTTGTGATAACCCTGAGTAAAGCAAGTCTGTCAGCACCGTTTTTCTAACAACATATGCTCAAGTCTTGTCTCTTTCACATTTCGGTACTTCTCACAATATTTCAAGATTTTTCATTATTATTATAACTGTTATGGTGATCTGTGATCTCTGATGTTCCTATTGTAAGTCTTAGGGTGCCATGAACTGTGCCCTTATAAGATGGTGAACTTAAAATCAATGAATGTTGCATGTGTTCTGATTGCTGCAGCAACTGGCCCTTCCCCATTTTTCTCTCCTTGGGCCTACCTGTTGAAATTAATCCAATTAGTAACCCTACAATGGCCTCTTAGTGTTCAAGCGAGAGGAAGGGTCTCAGGTCTCTCACTTTAATTCAAAAGCTAGAAAAGCTAGAAAAGATTAAGGCAAGTGAGGAATGCATGTTCAAAGAGTTAGCCCAAGTTGTGGAATGTAAAAGAAAAGTTCTTGAAGGAAATTAAATGTGCTACTCCAGTGAGCACACAAATCATGAGGAAGTTAAAGAGCTCATTGTTGATAGAAAGTTTAAGTGGTCTGTATAGGAGATCAAAACTAGCCACAATACTCTTTTAAGCCAAAGGCTAATACAGAGCAAGACCCTAACTAATTCTGTGAAGGCTGAGAGATGAGGAAGCTACAAAAGAAAAGTTGGAGCTAGTAGAGGTTGGCTCATGAGGTTTAAGGAAAGAAGCTGTCTCCGTAACATAAAAGTGCAAGGTGAAGCAGCAAGTGCTGATGAAGTAGTTGCCACAAATTATCCAAAAGATCTAGCTAAGATCATTGAAGAAAGTTGCTCCACTAAACAATAGATTCTCAATTACAGGTGAAACAGCCATATATTGGAAAAATACGTCATCTGGACTTTCATAATTAGAGAGAAGTCAATGTCTGGCTTCAAAGCTTCAAAAAGCAGGCTGACTCTTTTGTTCCAGGCTAATGCAGCTAGTGACTTGAAGTTAAAACCAGTGTCCATTTACTATTTTGTAAATTCTAGGGCCATAAGAATTATTCTAAATTTGCTTTGCTTGTGCTCTGTAAAGGGAACAACAAAGCCTGGATGACAGCATATCTTTTTATATGGTTTACTGAATATTTTAAGCCCACTGTTGATACCTACTGCTCAGAAAAAAAAAAAAAAGATTCCTTTCTACATGTTACTGATCATTAACAAGATGCCTGATCACCCAAGAACTCTGATGGAAATGTACAAGGTGATTAGAGTTGTTTTTATGCTTGCTGACAATACATTTATTCTGCAGCCTGTGGATCAAGGAGTAATTCTGATTTTCAAGTCTTATTTAAGAAATACATTTCATGTGGCTATAGCTATCATGGATAGTAATTCATTTGATGGATCTGGGCAAAGTACATCAAAAACCTCCTGTTTCACCTGTAATTGAGAATCAATTATTATCGCCATTCTAGATGCCATTAAGAACATTCGTGATTCTTGGGAGGAGGTCAAAATGTCAGCATTAACAGGAGTTTGGAAGAAGATGGCATCCCCCGTGGATGACTTTGAGAGGTTCAAGACTTGAGTAGAGGAAGTAACTGCAATAGCTAGAGAACTAAAATTAGTAGTGGAGCCTGAAAGGTCTGACTGAATTGCTGCAATCTCATGATTAAACTTAAATGGGGGAGGAGTTACTGCTTATGGATGAGCAAAGAAAGTAGTTTCTTAGGATGGAATTTACTCCTGGTCAAGATGCTGTGAACACTGTTGAAATGAAAACAAAGGATGTGGAATATTACATGAACTCAGTTGGTAAACCAGTGGCTTGATTTGAGAGGGCTGAGTCCAATTTTGAAATAAGTTCTACTGTGGGTAAAATGCTGTCAGATAGCATTCCATGCTGCAGAGAAATCTGTTGTGAAAGGAAGAGTCCAATGGATGCTGCAGACTTCATTGTTGTCTTATTTTAAGAAGTTGTCACAGCTTCCCCAACCTTCAGCAACTCCACCTTGATCAGCCAACAGCTGTCAACATCAAGGCAAAGCCCTCCACCAGCAAAAATATTACTACTCGCTGAAGTTTCAGTTAATTAGCATTTTTTGGCAATAAAGTATTTTTAAATTAATGTGTGCCCCTTTTTTTAGACATAATGACATTGCACACTTAATACACTGCAGCATAATGTAAATGTAACTCTTACAACTCTTGGAAACCAAAAAATTTGTGTGATTTGCTTTGTTGGAATACTTGCTTAATTGCGGTGGTCTGGAACTGAGCCTGCAGTATCCAGGAGGTACGACTATATTTGTTTTTATTTGAGTCTTGCCTCTCAAACTTTTTATTTTGAAGAATGTTGAAGTTTTTAAAGGTATTTACAAAATCAGAACTGTTTTTGGATATACAGAAAAAAATACTAATTGCTTATAGTAAGAAATGCAGCTGCATGCTGAAGGGAAAAGTGATAGGTACCATTACCTCCATACTGTAAAAGTACTGGAAGAAATAACAGTGGTTACAGAGTAAATGTCTGATGCTATTTTCTTCCTTCGTCCTAAAGTGCAGAAGCATGTTGACTGTTTTTTAGGCACATTTCTTTATCATAATATGTGTGGTTTTTTCAGGTGTGGCAGTAGGCTAAGCTAATTTTTAGAGTACTTGAAGCCAAATTCTTAGGATTGGAAAAATGTAAATTTTGTTTAATTCCCACCCTTTCTCAACACACGTTCTCATAAATAATATCTATGCTGTTGTGTTTTCTTTTTTCTTTTTTTTACTTGATGAGTATTTATTGGGTTTCAAACACATAAAATTAAAAAAACACAGTATTTATTGAGTACTTATTATAAAGCAGAACTCTGCTAAGCTTTCATGCATTATCTCATTTAATCTCACATCATTTTT
>NW_012101702.1:166115-272948 GCF_000951045.1 Mandrillus leucophaeus
AGAGGTTGCAGTGAGGCGAGATTGCACTACAGTATTCCAGCCTGGGCGACAGAGCAAGACTTCGTCTCAAAAAAAAAAAAAAAAAAAAAAAAAAACAAGAAAAATGAAACAAGTGATTTACTACTCTCTTATCTTTGTGATTAAACACTAGCTTAATAATTTGATTTTAAAATGAATTATAAAAAAGAATTTTAAATTTTGTGCCCACCCCATGGATTTCTTAAAACCTGTTCATAGTTTTTCAGATAAAAATGTACACTAAGTGGTCTCTCTTGACAATCTCGTCTGCTGTCATTGTTTTGACTACTGTGGTATAAACTGATAACACCCAGATCTCTTATCTCTAATCTAAACCTCTTCTTGTAGCTTCAGATCTATTACTCACATAGACACTAGCAGGATCTGGCTAAAATACTATAGTGACCATGTCTTGCCTGCTAACAAATTGCCTAGTGACTACCTGAGCAGGTTAAATACAAACTCTTAAACAGGCATTTAAAACTCAATTGTCATTCTTAGGTAAAACATTTCCAGCTTAATCACTTATTTTCACTTATACTTTGGACTTTTAAGTTTTCTTAATTTGCCAATTCCCAGCCCGAGCAGAAATCCCCAGCAGCATTGAGATGTTACTGAAAAGAAATGACTACTTTGTTTTCCCCTGGGTATTGGAGCTTTGCTGAAAAAAAACTATGTCAGTTGAGGTATTTCTAACATCATACTGTCTCAATTTAGCAGATCTTTAATTGTTGCTTGCAGAATTTTTCCAGCTTTCTTACTGCTTTTATTTCACTGCATTTCCAAACTTTCTTCACTTTTTTAGTTCATTCTGTTGTTCTCTCCCACTCACTTTTAATCGTCTGATTTTTTTTGTTTTGTTTTTGCTGAGGTTACATGATCTCTCGCTACTTCTTTTTCCTTCATACACCTTAGAAGAGGTGTATCTTATGTCATGGCCCCTTTTCACCGTTCACATACTGTTGTTTTTAATATCCGTAACTTGGCTTTAACATTTTATTTTTCTTTGGCTGAAAGACTATAATATCTTACTTTTGGCTTGTTGATCTTAGTGACATTTGTGGAACTAGAGGTAGGCTTATGGAAAAGAGAGTGTATCTGTTCAGATTATGTTAGACGTTTTGGTCTTTTTAAAAATAATGCTATTTATCAATTTTTAATTCATTCTTCCTCATTTACTTAAAACACATTTATAGCCTGTAATCCCAGCCCTTTGGGAGGCCAAGGTGGGTGGATTACTTGAGGTCAGGAGTTCGAGACCAGCCTGGTCACCAGGGCGAAACCCCATCTCTAGTAAAGATACAGAAATTAACTGAGTGCAGTGGTGCACATCTGTAATCCCAGCTACTCAGAAGGCTGAGGCTTGAGAACCACTTGAACCTGGGAGGTGGAGGTTACAGTGAGCCATGATCATGCCACTGTACTCCAGCCAGGGTAACAGAGTAAGACTGTCTCAAACTAAACAAAGAAGTGTATAAATAATAACATAAAACACATTTATAGTACTTTAAACATTTTTTCCCAATACATTTAATTTTTCCTCTGCAGTTCTTTTAGTCAATTATTTTTGAGTACTTGTATAGTCATCTTAAGAGAGCTTTATTGAATTTGTGCTCAGATTATCTTTTGTTTCAAATTTCCATAAAGGTGAATTAATAATCACAAGTGATGATACATAAGATAGAAATTGCTTAAGAATGCTGAGAATTCTGTTTGAAAATCTTCCAGCAGTCCTGGGGGGTGGAATTAGGGGTAGGGGCAGCAAACTTCTGTGGGTCATGGAAGAGGATAATGGAGAGAGATTTTTGTGAAAGGATGATCAAAAATTTCTCTCTGGCAATTTGATGGAAGAAAAGAAAGGTTAATTGAGATAATACACACTCAGAGGGAAGAATATGCATTTTTATTTGTTTCAGCACTTGTCTAAAAAGAGCAAATTTAATCAAGCAATACTAAATTGGTAAGATAACTAAATGATAAACCCAGTAGGAATATAGTGGGACTTCTTGTTACATTTTAATTGATGAAAGTCACTGGAGGTTAATTTTAGGTCACAG
Source organism: Mandrillus leucophaeus (assembly GCF_000951045.1). Taxonomy (NCBI): domain Eukaryota; kingdom Metazoa; phylum Chordata; class Mammalia; order Primates; family Cercopithecidae; genus Mandrillus; species Mandrillus leucophaeus. Next base: position 168,191 of record NW_012101702.1, read on the forward strand.
ATTGCCATTGTTCCTTTTATTAAAACTGACATTTTGGTCAAAAGACTGGTGTTTTTATTTGTTAACACGAAAAATACGTGAAGCACCTTTATAGTGGAATGTAAAACACATTCAAAGATTCGTAAGAATGATATGAATTGTATCGGTATTTGAAGATAACATGATGTCATGATTTTACTTTTGTTATATAGTCTACCTACTGTAGTGTACTTAAAATTCTTTCTGTACTGAATGCAGTTGAGAACCAAATATTGCTTCAGTTTTGGGAAGATATCAAATGTAGTGAACACATTGATTCAGTTTGTGAAATTTAGAGAATTTAATTTGAATGAGTGCCCTAAAGCATTTTTTTACTCAGCAAATCCCTAATGTGTTTCCCATGTGCCAGGTGGTGGTATAGACCAGCTTTCTGGGAGTCATAGTCTGCTGCAGCTCTTCCTTCACTTCCAACAGATAATCAGTGATACGCTCCTTATCCCTTTTATTCCCCGAACAGCTGTTATAATCATGTCTTTGATTATTCTTTTTTGCTATAATAATTTGTGTTACCACTCATTCTCTCCTGACCATGCTCTTTTAACAACTTTCAACTGGTCTCCTACTTTCTAGCCTAATTCACACTGATGCCAGGATGATTTTTAGAAAACACAAATATGACGGATACTCACTTGTTTGATATCTTCAGTGACCCTCATTACACACGACTTTTCTTAGTAAGCCGTAAAAGGCCTTTCACAAATTTTTCTTACTTTTTCATCCATATGCCTTCACCTCACACTGTAAATAACCTTGCAGGCTGCTTGTAATTCTATGAACTACTCACATTGTTTCACATTTTCATGCTTTTGACCATAGTTTATAGTCGCATTATGGAATGCTCTTTTTAAAGTAATAAGAATATGAATACTGTCAGCAGCAAAGGTAGTGTTAGGAGATAAAGCTGTAACCATGTGTCAGACACTGTCTTATCTCTTCACTCTCATTTAGTTTTGTGACAATCCTATGAGGTAGTAGGCATAGATGAGAAATCTGAGGCACAAGAAGTATATGTAACATGTCCAAAGTCATACATTTGACCCTGGAGGCTGTCCCCTAAGCCGCTACATTACATTGCCTCTTCTTGCGTGAGACTATTCAAGCATCACCGCTTCTGGGTTCCTTTCCACACCGTACCTCTCCATCTTCTCAGGAAAAGTAGACCGTTTCCTTGTCTGAATCTTTGCTGATTAACAGTGGTTAAACACTTAGGACATGTAAGTGTTTATATGTCCTATATAATATATAGTACATCATTACACTTACATTCTTCTGTCTTGCTTCACAAGGACAAGAATACTGTGTCTTTATATCTCATTCTTATATCTTTAGTGATTGTCACATAATCACAAGGCAAAGGGATAAATGAATGCATGAATCACTTAATTTTAGAGGTATAGGGAACTTTAAAGACAATTCAATTTAGCCTCCTTATTTAGTAGATGAATAACTCAGTCAGAAGAACTGGTTTTATAGTTAATTGGGGGGTGTTTTAGGTAGCATTGGCTGATTTAAGTCTGATTTAAGATACAGCATTTAACATATTCTGTTGATACAGTGTTTGGAAACATTTATATGTTATATTTATTGTTAGTATGATGCAGAAAGTTGTCTGAATTATATGCCTCTGTAGGTCCTTTTGAGTTCTTTCTAATGTCAGATATGAAGGTGTTTCTTTAAGAATTAGATTGGAAGGTCGTTAAGCATTCTAACATGAACCCTTAGTAAAACTGTATCCTGTAAAATATTCAGTAATTTTGCAAGAGTGTGTGTTTTCTCTTTTAACCTTGTGTTAAAGACTAGAAAATGTGGCAAAAATTTAAGTTTTGAATCTGGGAAGTAGATATATGGTGATTAATGACGCTATTCTTTCTACTTTCTTATATATTTAAAATTTTTATAATAAAAAATAAAGTCTCAGTGTTCTGTCTCTATTTTGGCTATATAAAATCGGAATGTTCATTTGTCAATATAGGTATTCATAGGAAACTCCATATCCTTTACAATTTCTTTCTGGACTTACACTACTATGGCAGAATAAATAAGTAATTTATGTATTTTTATTGACTTCATACAGATAAGGTTAATTTTTTTTCTGATAGATGATGTCATGTTTTCAGCTGAAGATCAGTGATAGGAAACTCCTAGCTTCCTGAGAGAAAAAGCCCCAAACAAGCTTACTTTTAGTTTTGTATTACAAAACAAAATAGATAATATTAGTCACCATTGTATCTTGCATTTGTTTTGCAACTATAATTTTTTTTTTTTTACTTCAGAATTTCAAATTCTTTTACAGAAATCCACATTGAGGGTACTTTGATAGTAGATAGATAGGGAACCAAAGGTAAATATTAATTATCGTCAGTATTCCACTTCTCTTATTTGCTGGTGAGTACACAAGTGCTCTTTTTCAGTGATTTAATTTAATAAAGAGCTTTGTGTAGAGGAAGATTCCTAACACAAATATTTAACACTTTTTGGTATTTAAAAATATACTTGTTCAGAAGTGGATATAACAGATATGATTTATTAGTGTTAAGATTTTGAATTAAAATGTATAGGGTTAATTCTATTAATATCCGTTCTTACTTTAAGGGTTCTGATGACTGTCTTGTGAAAATATGGGCAACAGATGATGGGAGGTTATTAGCTACCTTAAGAGGACATGCTGCTGAAATATCAGACATGGCTGTAAACTATGAGAATACCATGATAGCAGCTGGAAGTTGTGATAAAATGATCCGAGTCTGGTGTCTTCGAACCTGTGCACCTTTGGCTGTTCTTCAGGGCCATAGTGCATCTATTACATCACTACAGGTAATTGTCTTAATCCCTATACATTTTTTTTGTTGTTGTTATAATGTAAAGTAAATTTAATGAAGTCGCTTTTGGTTATTAAATTTTAAGAAGTTACTTTTATAATCACTTTTATAATCCAGTATATAAGGCCAACTAAAATGAAGACTGCTTTCTTTATAAATATATGTACTTTAAATAACATAACCTTGGTAAATTCTTGCCATTTTCTAACTGTTACTGTTAGTTGCTATTTGAATGGCAAAAAGTAGATTTTATTTGGACTATGTCACTCTTGTAAAGATATTTTTTCTGTGATTGTCTTTTCAGTTCTCACCATTGTGCAGTGGCTCAAAGAGATATCTATCTTCTACTGGGGCAGATGGCACTATTTGTTTTTGGCTCTGGGATGCTGGAACCCTTAAAATAAAGTCAGTTTCTATTTTATTTCATAGAATAAATATGTTTAATTTAATGAGTGGAATTGCGAAAGTATGAAGTAGTCGACAATGGGAATACATTTACTTTTTCTCCTTGAGTAAATAACAGAAATCCTCTTTTGGCTGTTTACTAACTTGTTTTGTTTTTATACCTCCCTCTTTTTCTATGTTTCAAATAAAGTTTTCTCATGTTCACTTATTTTTCTCTTTATCCTAATCATAGCTCTTTCCTTCAGAATTTACCTATTTCATTACCACTCCTTTCTATGTGCTGCATATTTTAATAGCTGCTTTTGATGCTGAGAACATAATCTTAAGAATTGCTAATGCTGTTCTTTAAAATAATTTTAATAATTGATGTTACTGAATCTATAAACTTGAGATTTTATTTTAGATCTAGGAAAACAAAGGGAGACAGAATCATTGAGGTTTCACTAAACTGCATCAAGGTAGATAGATGTATTCCCCTCCCTCCCCATAATAGCATTTTGCATTTGTGCAGTCTCCCATGTTAATACTTTGGTTTATCAAAACAAGTTGGTTGGATAGTATTATCTTTTGATTAAGGGCACTGAAAAGGTTGAAAGACTTTCCCATAGTTAAAACAATGCTTAAAAATTGGCAAGGCCAGGACTAGAGCACTTTTCTGCCCTTTGATACTTTCTATACCATATCTTTTGTTTATTTGTTTGTTTATTTGTTTATTTTTGAGGTGGAGTCTCACTCTGTGTCTTAGCCCACTGCAAGCTCCGCCTCCCGGGTTCACACCATTCTCCTGCCTTAGCCTCCCAAGTAGGTGGGACTACAGGCACCCGCCACCACGCCCGGCTAAGTTTTTTGTATTTTTAGTAGAGATGGGGTTTCATGAGCCACTGTGCCTGGCCTCTATAACATATCTTTTAAGTGGATGTAGTGGGGAGAGGAAATAGTGTATTTGCTCCATGGGTAGTCTTTGAACAAGGAAGTAGTGTATTCAGTTGATTTCACAGTGTTGAAATGGCCATTTCTGCCACTCGAGGTAGAAAGTCATTCAGATTAGAAAGTATATCTCAATAATTATCTCTGACTTCTATGTATAAATTGCCAACCCAAGTTATTTAATAAAATATGCATGCCTTTATTATTTTAAAAACAGTAGCGTTTAGATGATTGTAATGCAATGCCTGCTTCTTTAATTTCATGTGTATGAACATTCTTGTAGAGTGGTTTTTATGGCAGCTTGGGGGCCATGGTAGCTCGAGTAACATCATAAAACTACTTCGTTTGAAAAAAGATTGTGATTTAAAACATGGTTCTTTGGACAAAGCAAGTTGACTTCACTTCAGTTGCATCCCTCGTATTTAAAGTCTTTATCGATAGATAAAAGTTGAAATATTTTACTGATGTATATGGACAATAGCAATAGTTAATTGTTAATTGTTGTTTTCTTGTATATATTTTTAACCTCCTTGTGGACCTGATTGGGATACCTTTCTCTCTTTCTATCTTACTGTTTTAGAGAAGAAAAAGTGATTAGCAATGTTCAAATTGGGATAGGAACAGAAAATGTTTTACAGAATTAAGCTCACACCTTATTTATGCTTCTTGAGGATTATATTGCTAAGTACAATAACATTTCATGTTTCTGGATGCTTGAGAAGTGAGCTTTTCCATATAAGTGATTTTTTTCAGAACCTTTATGTAGAATCACATATAAACCACTACCCTAATACAGTATTTTTTCTCCATGAATGTTTTTATATAGATACAATTAGGAAAATATATATAATTTTGTTTTTTTCTTAATATTTTACCATAGATATTTATATTTATTTTAATAGCTTCCATTGTGTTCCACAGAACTGTTGTATACAGCTTAGCAATTTTTTTTAATTTTTGGACTTTAAAGTTTTTTCTGGTTATTTATAAGTAATATTCTTTCCTATTTGGTATTAAAATTGTCCCTTAAAATTTTTAAATTCAGAGTTCAGGCGTAAGAATGAGTAATGTGGCTGGGCACAGTGGCTCATACCTGTAATTCCAGGACTTTGGGAGGTCAAGGAAGGAGGATCACTTGAGTTCAGAACTTTGAGACCAGCCTAAGTAATAGAGCAAGATCTTGTCTCTACAAAAATTCAAACAAACAAACAAACAACAGCAACAACAAACACCAGACATGGTCCACACTTACAGTCCCAGCTACTCAGGGGACTGAGGTGAGAGGCTCGCTTGAGCCCAGAAGTTGGAGGCTGAAATGAGCTGTGATCACACCACTATACTGTAGCCTTGGCGACAGGGCCAAGATCCTGTCTCATTAAAAATATAAAAATAAGAACAATCCATTGCTCTTTAGATATAAGCCTTGAAACACCTATTCTCTTTATGTATTTACACATAGTTGAAAACTGCCAAAAATTTGACAGGATATAGATTTCTACTGTGTTTATGTCACATAGGATTTAATTAATAAAGGCAAAAACTGTATTTAGCTATAATGCTTTTGTATAATCTGCTGGGGGAAATGACTTTAGAAACCCAGCATCTGCATTAGTTGAATGAATCAGTTCAACTTTGGGAACTCAAGTATCTTTTTACATTCACTTGTATGTGTATATTACCAACTCTCCAGTAAAGATGCTGTTTCTTAAATGGGTAGTCGAAGTGGCTAATTGAACCATAAGCTAGCCCCAGAGGTCTCTGGGTAGGAGGAAGCTGTCCAAGTATATTTAGACTTAGGTGTAAAGAGACTAGGAATCCTAAAATAGGCGTATAATATGATAATTACAAATTTTTATTGGTGATTATTAGGCACTTAGTCTGCCAAGCTAGTACTAAGCATTTCATATTTGTTATCTCAATCCCTATAAATAACCCTTTGAGAAAGGTACAGTTATTATCTCTGGGGCGGATAAGGGAAAAAACTGGGGCACAGCAGGTTACATTGTTAGCAGGTGGTACTGGAGCCAGGATTTAAATACTACTAGAGGTATAATATGAGAAACCCCTTTTAACCACTGTACCAAACTAAATGGCAGTTAGTCATTGAAGGATTGGCTAGAACTTGTTGAACCTAATAAAAATACTAATATTTATTGAGCATATTGGACACTGTACTAAGCACTTTACGTGAATCGCACTTATTTAATTCTCCCAGCAACTCTGAGATAGGTTCTGTTAATTACCCCTGTTTTACAGATGAGGAGACTGAGGTACAGAAATGATAACTTGGCCTAAGGTCACACACTTGATAAGTGATAGACCTAGAAACTGAACTCGGCCCAAGGCCCTTTTAAAAAATGTTTCCTCAAATAATGCATCTAAAAACAAATTATGGGTACCCACTTGTTTTTTCTCTTTAAAAATATTAAATCTTTATTTTTCAATTTTAGTTTTTGTGGGTACATAGGTGTATATATTTATGGGGTACATGAGATCTTTTGATACAGACATGCAATACATAATAATCACATGGTGTTAAAGAGGGTATCCATCCCTTCAAGCATTTATCCTTTGTTTTACAGACTATCCAATTATACTCCTTTAGTCATTTAAAAATGTATAACTATTGTTGATTACAGTCACCTGCTGTGCTATCAAATACTAGGCCTTATTCATTCATTCTATTAGTTTTGTACTCATTAACCATCCCCACCTCCCTCCTCTTCCTCCCACTACCTTTCCCAGCCTATAATAGCCATCCTGTACTATCTCATGAATTCAACTGTTTTGATTTGTAGATCCCAAAAATAAGTGAGAACATGTGATGTTTGTCTTTCTGTGCCTGTCTTATTTCACTTAGCATAATAACCTTCAGTTCCATCTGTGTTGTTACAAATGACAGAATTTCATTCTTTTTTATGGCTGAATAGTACCCCATTGTGTATAAGTACCACATTTTCTTTATCCATTCATCTGTTGTTGGACCGTGTGGTTGCTTCCAAATCTTTGCTCTTGTGGCTGGGAGTGTTGGCTCATGCCTGTAATCCCAGCACTTTGGGAGGCCAAGGTGGGCAGATGACCTGAGGTCAGGAGTTTGAGACCAGCCTGGCCAACATGTTAAAACTCCTGTCTCTACTGAAAATATAAGAATTAGCCGGGCATGGTGGTGCATACCTGTAATCCCAGCTACTTGGGAGGCTGAGGCATGAGAATCACTTGAACCTGGGAGGCAGAGGTTGTAGTGAGTTGAGATAGTGTCACTGCACTTCGTCCTGGGTGACAGAATGAGACTCTGTCTCCAATAACAAACAAAGTAACTTGTAGTGCTTTATTAAATTTATTGGTTAATCAAAATAATTCACCAGTGTGTAAAGAGAAGTGTCTAAAAAAAGTATCTAAAAATAAGTAACATTAACAATGACAAAGACTCAAATGGTGGTCCATCAGGTTCCAAAGCGTCTATATGTGCATATTTTCCATTAAACGAACCTTACTGATTTGCTTTAAACCTAAACAAGTAAACAAATTAAACACATAATTACTTACATTGTCACACTAATTTAATATTTTAAAATATTTCATTGCTGTTGTCATTTGGCTGTAATTTAACTTAAAAAATTTTAAGTTGAGGCAGGAGAATCATTTGAACCCGGGAGGCAGAGGTTGCAATGAGCTGAGATTGCGCCACTGCACTCCAGCCTGAGCCACAGAGTGAGACTCTACCTAACAAAACAAAAAAAACACAAATCTTCTCTATTGTGAACAGTGTTACAGCAAACATGGGAGTGCAGATATCTCTTCGATATACTGATTTCCTTTCTAAAATAAAAATCTTTTAAAAAATGGTAATCTCTAAGACTATTTACATATTTTTGTAATGAGTTTCAGGTAAATGCTTGCTTGGAGCTTATGTGAGCAGATGTACCAAAAATTAGCAAAAATCTAGAGCTACAATCCTTAAGATAGTAATGAAAGCAATGTATTTAGTTGCCTTCATAATTCAGATTAATTTACTTAAATTACAATTAGTTTTGCTCTGAATAAACGTTTAGGTTTTAAGAATGTTCTAATATCTGTCTCTCTAAATGATATTTGTTTTGCTCAGCTGTTAGAGCCTGTGAATATTAATAGAATTTGTTGTAAATACTAATGTAAAACTATTTACAAACTTTTTAAACTCTTAACATTTTGTTGCATTCTGTGTCAGTAAAAAAAGGTAATTCTCATTGCTCAGAATATATATTAGATTGGTACAAAAATAATTGCAGTTTTTGCCATTATTTTCATGGTAAAAAACTTTTTTAAACATGGCAAAAATTGCAGTTATTTTTGCACCAACCTGTAGCTCAGAAATGTTTCATGTATATACTTTTTTCCAGTAAATGATCACAAAACTAAAACTGCTAAATTTGTTATAGATTCTGAAAGTTATATAGGCTTAAGGCTCTAATTATTTTTGCGTTTCCTCAAATAGTGTAGAAGAACTATGCCAAAATGAACAGTAAGTAGGGCTTCAAATATAATCAGTATATTGGAACATTACATACACATTGTTAAATGTATTAGAGCTGGTAGTATGATAAAAATCTTCATTTTCTCTAATTGGTTGGCTGTAGCATTAAACATTTAATATCAGTAGTACTGATATAAAATATAATCTGTAATACAGTTATATAATTTATATAAATACAGTTGAGTGTAACTTATTTTCTGTAGACTGCTATTTTGAATGAGTATTCATTATAGTTGATGTAAGAGTCACATTATCTTCAGATTTTCACTAGGATAAATGTAATATTCCTACTTTTTGGGGTCCTAAAGGACATGTTTTATCACATTAGTAGGTCAAAGAAGGGAGAAGTTTAATTAAAAATGTAAAATACTGAAAAAGTTTAGTTATTGATGAGATACATAAGGCACAGACAGCACCTATTTTGCTACTGTATTCATGTTTGCAAATAGCTTTATTCCTTACATGTTTGTACGTTGCTATTCTGTATGAAAAACTGAGAACATGTTAAATTTGATTAGAAGTAAGTATAACTAGTAACTGCATGTCTGGTATGACAGTGACTTTGGGATTGTTCCATGTAGGTATTGTTGTATAATCAGGAGGTCCTACAAAATCTGTATCTCGAATTTCTACAAGATCTGCTGATTTATGACACCTAATTATTTCTAAGTTGTTTTTAGGAAGGGAGCCATGTCTTGCTTCTTACTTAATTTTGCCCTTCTGGGATTATTTTTTGAAACAGATCATTTCTGGTGCTACTGGTTCCTTTAGGATTTTTTTAATTGTTTATTTTTTGTATTACAGCCCAAGACCTGCAAAATTTACAGAGCGCCCTCGGCCTGGAGTTCAAATGATCTGTTCTTCTTTTAGTGCTGGTAAGTTTCCCCCATTCTAATTTTCCACTTAAAGTTGTTCATTTAGAAACCTTCTAGTGGAGCGCATAGTATTTAGGAAAATATTTACTGTTGTATTATAAATCATGTTCTTATACATATGCCAGAGCTAGTGAGTAACCAAGAATCATATAAACTAGCTTAGAAGTATTTCAGTTATGTAAGAGTTTAGTTTATAGAATCACATGACTAATGTTTTTCTTTAAGAAGACTATAATGTTCTAGTAGGAGATAATAGTTTCAAAATCGACCCTGTTAAAGAATGAATGTTTAAATACTTGTTTCATTGTAAGAACAGTATTTTAAATCAGGTTTATGTTTTCATGGATTTTGAAGGTATTCTATAGTTAAGTAAAATACATTTGATTCATATTTGTACATCTTTATCAGTTCATTCGCTGCATATTGTTCTTATTTGCACTTTAAAAAATGATTGTATAGCAGTGCTAAGATTCCAATTCAGATTTGTGTTTATGCAGCAGCATTTTGAATGGATGTTAGGGTGTTTTTAAACAAGTTATTAAAAAAAACCTGGTTATTTGTAGTAAATTGACAAGAAAATTAAATGAAACATGAGTAGATCCAAATTGTGTCTAATACCTGTTCCTCCTACCTTTATTTTCAGTTTTACTTTTTCTGCTTATTTTGTAATTGTGGATAGGAGTATTACCTGAGATAAGGGATAGCAAACTGGTGAAGTGAGTCTGTTTTTGCCATACTAATATCCCAAACATGTTCATTTTCTAATTTCTAGATGTCCAGTGCCACTGCCATGGATTCAGTGTTCCGTGTAGTAATCACACAAATATAGGCATCATACATGCATCCAGAATACTCTGAATTTTTACTCCTTTTTCAAAGACAATTTGATGTTTTTAAGAAGTTAGTGGGTAGATCATTTAGCAAAAGTACTTAAATATTTTATTATATACAAGTATTATTTTCAATACTGTGGAAGAGTATTACTCTTCAGTACAGTGCACATACAAGTAACTGTAATGCAAGATAGAATGAATATGCTGCAAAACAAAGTCCTAGGGGAATTCTAAAGAGACCAGCCTCCTTTGATTGCAAACTTTGTAAAGAAAAGTTACTGAGGCAGTTGACCTTAAAAGTTTGGTAAGATTTTGACACATGGGAAATAAGACAAGAGAAAAATTTCAGCGGAATTGCAAGAGAAATATTTTCTAGTGAAGATGACAGATAATTTTAACATGGTATGGTTATAAAATCACTTAGTGAAATTATTTTTTGAGCAAAGCTTCTGGAAATATTGAAAAATTCATTCTAGTCAAAGATATATTCATAAACTTCTTTCTTAAATTCCAGTTAGATGCGTTATATATTTAGGATAAATGTGAATGGTTTTGGAGTAAAATATTAATTCAGTATATATTGTAACTTTGCTTACATTTTATTTTCTAATTTTCAGAGATTTTGAAGTTATGTTTTACTTCTAAATAATTGCTGTTATTCTTCATAGGTGGAATGTTTCTGGCGACGGGAAGCACAGATCATATTATTCGGGTTTATTTTTTTGGATCAGGTCAGCCAGAGAAAATATCAGAATTGGAGTTTCATACTGTAAGTATTGGTGAAAAGAATTAGATGAGTATAATTTATGTGAGTCTAAGAGTTTATATTCAGCACCCACTTTTTTATTTGTTTATATATAGGACAAAGTTGACAGTATCCAGTTTTCCAACACTAGTAACAGGTAAAATATTTGTCTAATTTAATTCTAATTTTAAAATTATGAAATAAAGACAATTTTAGTCATCAGATTTTATTTGAAGTTGTATAGGAAATGATCACCTACCTAAAATAAAGATCTTGACCAGTTATACTTAAAAGTGAATAAAGCCTTCACGTGCATAGGCACATGTCTTTATCTTATTTGTAATAATGTTAGTATCCTTGGACACTTTAGTAATAACTGCTTTTTAAATTACCCTGTATATTCCATATATGTTTCAAAATGTAGAGAAGCTTTTGGTATAGATTGAAAATATGTCACAGTATAATATTTGAGGCAGACCTGTTTATTGATGATGTATAAATATTCCCATGTTCTTGTTATAAAAGGAAATAAAGCTGCTTCTAATACCTTGAGTAGAATAAGTCAGATTCTTTAATATTGAGAAGAAAATCGTTGTTTTTTCCTTGGAAAATGTTGATTTTATTTCTAGGGTAGTACATAGACCTTGAATCACTTTGGCAAATGTTATTTTTGTGACCTAGCCATGAAAATTGGAACATTTGCATATAAAATTCTAAAAAGCCCATTAAGTTTCAGAAGTTACTAGAATGCTGCATAAGTAAAGATGAATGCTGTCTTTTTAAATGAGATCTCAGGAAAAAGTGCATTTTGGTAAAGCATGTATGATTTCTCTTTGGGGGATTGATTCCTTTTAATATAGGTTTGTAAGTGGGAGCCGTGATGGGACAGCACGTATTTGGCAATTTAAACGAAGAGAATGGAAGAGCATTTTGTTGGATATGGCTACTCGTCCAGCAGGGTAAGAGGTCAAATTTTAAATATTCTGTAGATATTGATTATTTAAAGTATATTATAGTGCAGGTTGGTGACTCTCAGCCTATAAAATTGTATGTCATGTTAAAATTACTACTTTTCTGCAATAACTAGAGGTACAATTGGAGATGAGCAGTGTAGATTTTTATGAAATGATTCATTGGCATATTTGAGGACATTTACTGAATTAATTTTTTTAAGGGGATGATAAAAGTACTGTAATAATAGTTTTAACTCTTAATATTTTTTTCAGAAACCAGAACATATATGTTTCATTTGTCACAGAGGGACAATATTTTATGTCCAATGGTTTCTTCAGCCAAGATAAATTATACTGCGTGTTGTAACTGTTATTTTGCTTTTAATGTTTTTCTCCACTTGTATTTGTGTGTAGTCATCTCAGATGGATGGGAAAGCAGAACAGTCAGCAGGGGATGACAGCAACAGTAAAAGGTGGAGAGTGAGCAGCATGGCACAGAATTCCTGGATCTAGATAGTGTTATAGCAGTGATATTTATGCAAGATCATCTGTTACTAATGGCTTCGAAGTGCTAGAATTCTGGAAATCATGGATTTCCTGACTTGGTGCAGGGATTTTTACCCTCATTCCATGTTGATTCAAACTTCTCAGTTACTGTTAAGTGACAGTTATTATGTTAGTGAATATAAATACAAATTATAGATTATATGTTTTGGTTTTTGTTGTGTCAGTATTTTAATAGTCAGTGTAAAATACTTCCTCGCTTTCAGCCAAAACCTTCAAGGAATAGAAGATAAAATCACAAAAATGAAGGTTACTATGGTAGCTTGGGATCGACATGACAATACAGTTATAACTGCAGTTAATAACATGACTCTGAAAGTTTGGAATTCTTACACTGGTCAACTAATTCATGTCCTGATGGTGAGAAAAAATTCTAATCTTTATTTGATATAACTGAAGCTGACTACAGAATGAAACATTCTCATTGAGGAATAAAGTCTTTTATGTTAACTAAAATCTCTTGCTTGCTGGGGTAACTGCTTTGTGAGTGACTGAATAATTTTAATAATGCAGTTAAACAGGTTTGGCTTGGAAATATATAGTAGATATTTGCTGTTTTTTTTAAATATGAAAAGATCCATCCACCAAGCCCTGGACAATGATATTAGCTCAGTTTCATTATTATTTATATATGACAAATTTGAATAGTTTTGCCAATTTAATATTTCTTAAAACTCCATTTCTAGAAATAGTGCCATATTGGTATTTCATTATGTTTGTTTTTCTTTCTTTTTTAATATCTGTGATTCCTTGACACTTCAAAAATATTCCAGGGTCATGAAGATGAGGTATTTGTTCTTGAACCACACCCGTTCGATCCTAGAGTTCTCTTTTCTGCTGGTCATGATGGGAATGTGATAGTGTGGGATCTGGCAAGAGGAGTCAAAATACGATCTTATTTCAATATGGTAATTATCATTCTCTTCATTTTATACCTGCTAAAGATTTGGAAACTTTCTGACAAAGGTACTCTGCATATCACAAAGGAAATCCATTTAAAAATTGGTTCATTATTTTGACTTTAAATTCCCATCAATAAAGAATGATTTATTTCACACCTTTATTGACATGCTGAATTTAAAAGAAAATTAATTGTGCATATTACAGTGCCTGTATATTGTGATAACTGATACAGTTTTAGCAGTGAAACTTTGGAAATTCACAAGTATAAAGATACAATATAGAGAAGAAAAAATATTTGGAAAACCATATGAAGAAATTATAAATAAATACATTGTATTATTGTACTTCTTTAATAGTGTTCTAGCACAATAGAATTTGACTCAAGTACACTGATTTTAAAATTAAAGCCAAAGAATCAGGCATTTCTTGCTTTTAATCAAGTGGTAGTATTTTAAATATTTGAGTTTATACCCCTTTCTCTCCACATTTTGTTTCTTAGATTTTAACATAATTTGCTGAGTATTTGAATTACAGTGTTTTAATATGTCGCATACAACTTACTGAGCAGTGTTTCCACTTACTGTATGAAGTATAAAGGTCTCCTCAACTGCTGTAGTTTGTGTAGTCGTATTTTTTTATGTCTACTTTCTGTATATTAGAGATACCTTTCAACAAAGAACAGAAGAAAAAAAACTCTTTCCACTATTTCAGCATGTTTAAATTTTTTAAAAAAACCAATTATAGAAACTTTTAGTAATGAACCATAAAACAATACAATTAGTACATGTGGTCAGAATTATTTTGCGAAATAAATTATTTTACAAAACAGTTATTTGTGAAATATGGTTTGTGAAAAAACTGGATGTGATGCTATGCTTGATTGAGAATCAGAGTAAAGTTATTTCTATGTCGTGAGTAAGCAGATATAATAGCAGATTTTTTAGTGAGGGAAATAACTTTAGCTATTTTTAAGGCTGTGCCTTAGTGTACGTTAGGTAAGAAATAAGGTTTGTTAAACCCTCTATTTCTGGGAAACAGTGTTAATTATTTGGTGTGCATTTGTTAGTGATTGATGGATTTCCTTTGTGATTGTATTGAGATTTTTTTTAAAAACCACCGGTAAATATGCTACTAAAAAATATTTTCTTCTTTTCTATTCTTGTGTTTCTAATTTGCTCCTTTTTGGAATATCTGTTGAATAAGGAAATTAGTCATTTCTCAATTTGTCTTTATAGCTTAAAAAAAATAATATGTGGGCTATGCATATACTAGTGGCTTCATTTTAGTAGTTTTGCATTTCCAAAGGGCATTATTGTATTGGTAGACTGTTTGGAGGGAAACTTTTCTCTCATAATTGAATACTGCTTTAACTTTTCAGTTATAAAGGTGAATTTTCCCTTATCAGGTAAGTTGGTCACACTAATATTCTACCTTTTCAGTAGATATAAAAACTGCAGTACCTTGAGAGTTAAGTGATTTGCCCTTAGACCATTAAAAATTAGTAATGTAACCAACCAGGAGTAGAAGTCAACCGTAATATATTGATATTTTTGAAAATTAGCTGAGGGATTGGTTACATTACTGCCTTAGAAATTGTTTATTGGTAAATAAGAGTATTAGATGAGGATAATTTTCTGGTTCTTTTTATGGATAAGAGGTAGGAAAACCTCTAAAGAGGGCAGAAGAAACAAATATATGTAATAAGTTGAATTGGATAGTATTCATAGAATTGCAGAGAGTGAGCAAAACATAAACCAAAAGTCTAAAAAATATATCCTGCATTTGAAAAAACCGAAAGTGAGCCACTGTTAATCTCATTAAAATAAAGATACTACCTTTAATTTTTTGTATGATGTTTAATGGTTTCCAAAATGCTCCCACGTATTTTACCTCCTTTGGGTCCCATGAAAACCTTGTAAGATGGTCAAGATAGATTTTATTACTCTTGGTCTTAGGAATGGAGAAACTGTACATTATAGAGATGAAGTGCTTTGCCCAAATTTACTGAGTTCACACAGCTATTATGTGGACCGTTGGAGCATAAACCCATGATTCTGGCTGTACTCAAATCTAGTCATGTTTGGCTTTTTGAGCTTTTGTCAATGTTATTGCATAGCTAACTTTTAACTATACTCAGCTAGTAATATGTCCATGAAGAAATGTTTTCATAATGGTAATAAATCTGAGTGGATCTTTTGACATCTTACTCTTTAACTTGATTTTTTTCCTGTCTGTCTTTTATGAGTTATCTAATTGCCCTAATTCTTTTTGCTCTTCACTCTTTTGTTCTTTTCATTGCTTGTTTTATTTATGGACAAATGGAAGATAAAGCATCCAGCATTGCTATTAAGAAAATAAAAAAACAATTCGAGGGAGGGCCTGTGTTCTCACTGCTTGCTATCATGAATGTTGAGTTTTGGCTATAATTATAGCTGTTTGGCTCTATGTAGCTAATCAATAAGTTTTTCAGTTACTAAGATACCATGATACTTGATTGCATACAAATTTAATCCCTGATGTTAAGTTGTAGTAGTAATCACAAGTTCAGTTTAGTAAATGTTTTTTGAGCACCATGTGAAGGGTCTAGTCATACATAGTGCTTTGGTCTATTAGAGGATGAATAATTCTGGTGGAATACTCCTTTTTTTGACTAGAAATGGTGAAAGTTATGTGAAGTATTGTTAAGATCAATTAATATTTCATGTGACCGTTAAAACTGAAGTTTATAAAACAGATAAGTAAACTCACCATTCCACCTATAGCTGGAAAATAAGGAATGTAGACTATACCTTTAGAATAACAGTTTTATGTATACATTTCTTAAATACTGGTTTTTATCAAGTACATTTTAAGAATACTTTAATATTTCTCCTGCTTTTTGAATAATAATTGAATTTTTCATTGGAAATTTATAGTATCTTTGCAAAAGATAATGGAAATCATGTAACATATAATTTAGTATTTTGTATTCATCAGCATTTTACCGCATTTTTTTGTGCAATTATGGAAATGTAAATTCTTTTTTTGAAATTTTAGAAATAGCCAAAAATCCTGTAATGTTAAAAAACCTTTCAAGTGAAAAGGTGAACTTTCAAATGCCTGATACATAGTAATTAAATTTAATAATTTTTAAATATTATAAGATTATAAAACATTAACATTTAATATTGCACTGATCGTCATCATTCTAATAAATACTCTGTTTTTTTCTGTTTCAAGCCATGCCTTATACTTTTAAAAATTTCTTGTGTTTTCTTTTGGGACCATCTAAATTTTTCAGCAAATTAAAGAGTTTGAGATTGGGAATTTAGATAAAGATATTTAGTTCTTTTATGTTTAAATAATTTACTTCATTCTGAAATCTTGAAATGGATTCTCAACTTTCAAAGTGGTATTCTCCAGAAAAACTGATGAGTTTATTTTTCTTATTTTTACTGCTAACTTTCCTCCTAATAGAGGATCTCAGTGATAAAAGCAGTTGGGGAGTGGGTGCTGGGTTTGTTTTTGCTGCTTATAAGTAGTATATGACACGTGAGATAATGTTTTAAAAGAGGCTAACATAGGGCATGAAATGGAATACACACAGTACATGTAGCTTGTACTCCCCCTACCGTTTCTGTTGTCTCATCTTTAACTAAAAACTTTTAAAAACCCTTATTGGAAAAGCCTTTGTAGTTCTTTTTGTTGCTGTTGTTTTTCTTTTTTAAATGAACAGGAGAAGAAGCCAAAGAGAATTTTGTAGAGAAAATTATGAGACAACTTTATTCTTTAAAAACAAACAAACAAACTAAATTCTAGGCCTTCAGTACTTTTATCAGTTATTTCTTTATGAATCAACTGAACAGTCCTTACATAACTTGAGTATTCAGAGGAAATGTAGTATATATTTGGATATTTTCCTGAAGCAAGTAGTGTATATTAAGAATATTCCAAACTATAATACTTGGGTATAACTTAGTCCACATTTGTTTGGCATTGGCAGGAGGTAAACATCAGAATAGTTTTGTTTTGATGAGAGTTGTTCTAGACTCTGAAGTCTCTATACTCCCATTAAATGCTAAAAGGCAGATAAATAATTCCCAGAAATAGCTTGAAAATGTGTGCACCTCTCAGGACTGAAGCTGAGGGCCTTGTATAAAAGAGGTTGCCAGGTTTAGAAGTTAATTGTAACCTTAAATGTTCCTAAATATAAATTGTTTTATGGTCTTTTTTTCCCCATTAAATTATCACAGGACAGCTAAGTTTTAACTATGAGTTTAAATGAATATTAAATTAATTTGAAAAGATAAAGAGAATTTTCACATTTCTTAGTACGAGGCCATTTGAATATTAAATAGTAAATAAAAGATGCTTGGAGTTGAATTTGTAGACCCCATGTTTTTAGTAGCTTTCCTCATGTTTCTCGCGGTTTTGCTTTATTTCTCTTACTCTTTCTTTTCTCTATAGCCCTAGCTGTGTCTCTCTCTTTCCATATCTTTCTATTTCTGTCATGTTACTCAAAGCTGTAGTTTGTTGCCTCCTGTCTGGTTTTGATTTTAATCAAAGAGTACAGTATGTCTCTTGATAGAAAGCAGTTTTACTGAATTTGATTTTTGCTTTACTTTTGTTGTTTCATGGGTAAATTCCAAAAACGTTTTTATTTGATTAAAGTTTTCCTTATTTTTATAATTGTTCTCTTAACCTTTCTTTTACTTAAGAGATTTTTTTTAAAAAAAGTTCCAGTGTCCACTAATCCAGAACAATATATTTCTCCTTGCAACGTTCCAAACGAGCAGAGGCTGCCAATCTACCACCCAGAATTTTTGTACATGCATACTTCTTCTGATGTTAACATGTTCTCAGTGTGACCTGTACTTTATAGTTTTAGATAATTGTAGCTGTATATATCTAGGAAAGGGAGAAAGAGAAGCTCAAAATAGATACATCTCGTATTGTGTTATCTCTTATGAATCAGGAGAAGAGTCTCTCTCTTTCTCTTTCTTTCTTTTCTTTTCTCCCTCTCCCGTCCCTCCGTCCCTCCCTCCCTCCCTTCCTCCCTCCCTTCTTTCCTTCCTTCTTTCTTCCTATCATCATCTAACAAGATATAATGTCCTATATTTATACTCTCTGTGTTAAAAGGACTCTCTGATGCTTCCAGTCTATGTTTCAGCTTCTTTGGGTAAGGAAGTACCTTCGGTCTTCTTATACACTAGTTATTATCACTTTCTTTCAGGTTTTAGGATTCTTTTGATTATATCTCTTAGAGATATATATATATATCTCTTGGTACCAAAGGCATGTTAATCTGTTACCATGAATGTGACTTTGTCTCTCCAGCTTCTTGTACTGCATTATATTTGGTGAATTACTTTTATGTAATAATTCTTTGACATAGTCCATGACTTGCTATCACAAGGGTATTTGAGATTTGATAGTTACAAGAGAAAGTATATGAAATTATATAGAATATAAACATGCAGATGAAAACATTTTAACAAATATTTGAGTATTTTATTATTTGAGTGTTTTATTTTGTGTTAAGCACAAAATATGAGGACCACAAGGGAGAAATAAGACATGGTCTTTATTTTTAGTCAGACTACAGTTAAGTTGGGGAGATAAAATATACAAAATATACCTTAAGAGATAAATATTGATAAATAATTTCAAATGGTAGCTTGACAAATGAGAAAAGACAATTGCTGTATCTTAAGATGTAGGGATCACGTCAGGGTGGACGATCGGAGACATTTTGTTGAGGAGGAGGAATTGAAACTATGCCTTGAAAGATAAATAGGAATTGAGTCAGTAAGAAAGAGAATGAATTTTATAAACAGGAGGAATATTATAAAAAGCTGAATGTGAAGACATGTTCATAGTTATTTAGAAAGCTTTATTGCAATAGATTTTGGAAATAATGACAAAAAACAAATTGAGAACTGTCAGTGACTTCAAATGATCTCATAGGCATAAATACCTGTGAACCTTGTGGGGACTTTGGTAAATTATTTTATAGGATGGTCAAGAAGCTAAGAGAAAAATAATTTGGTTGCCAGTAGTACTATTTCAGGTATGAAATTGAATAAGTGTGAGGAAAACTACTTTAATTAGTCATGAAAAATTATAGGGTAGGTGGTAGGAAATTTGTAAAGAAAAAATGCATAAATGACTTGGTGTTTTGTGACTATATAGGGATTTGGGCTATAGGGTGACAGGGAGGAAAGATTTAATAAATGGGTTTATAGAGTGTTAAGCCCGGGTGACCTTGAGAACAATGGTTTTATTAATGGAAATAGGAAAGACATAAGGGAGAACTGACTTCTTTTTTCAGTTCATTTGTAATAATGTTTATTATGTTGAACTACCTATGTGGAAATGGCCAGCTGACACTTGGAGATAGACTACTTAGAGGGACTAGGAGTAAAAAGAAGAAAATATTGAAGTGTTTCCTATAGAATATAGTTTACTTCCTCATGGAGACAGGACAAGGAAGTGCAGAAGGCTTAGAAGTAAACTTTGGGAAATACTCATATATTTAGCAGAATGGAAAAGGGGTCACAATCCCTAGAGAGTGTGTCAAGGAAGACACACCATGCTAATATGCCAAAAAGACCAAAAGAAAATAAACCACAAGGAAGGCTTGATCAATAGTACTGATCTCCCCAGACAAATCAGAATATTGGTACAAAATGCAGTTAAATTTGAAGATATTTATTTTGGTAATATTTTTCTTTTGATGAAAATCTAGAGCTGATTTTTCAGAATCACTTTTATATAATATATATTTTTTCCATTTTATATAATAATCTGATCTGATTTTATCAAGTCAGGTCCAGCAGTTTTCTTTTTTATATTGGTGTAAGTTAAAGAACTTTCAATATTAAAATAACCATACAGTAACAATATTTTAAAGTAATTTGATAACACTTGAACTGTTGGAATTTGGATAGTTTCTTTTAAGGTCGTTTTTGTTTATATAATGACTGTAGTAATGATGAGAAGATAGCCAATGTTTTATTTATTTATTTATTTATTGAGACGGAGTCTCGCTCTGTCACCAGGCTGGAGTGCAGTGGCACAATCTCGACTCGCTGCTACCTCCGCCTCCCGGGTTCAGGCGATTCACCTGCCTGCCTCAGCCTCCCAAGTAGCTGGATCTACAGGCGAGCACCACCACACCCAGCTAATTTTTGTATTTGTAGTAGAGACAGGGTTTCACCATGTTGGCCAGGATCCAACACTTACTTCAGATATACATCTGAGTCTCTTCTGTATCTAGTGTACATATTTTTCCCTATGTTAGCAAGCTCTAATCTAAAAGTTTTTTTAATACATAAGGAAGGACTTCTTAAGGGTTATTCTTAGCATAAATTCCATTTATCAGCTCTTTTCATTCTTGGTATATGAGTCCATTTCATAAAATTAGGGTATTTTAAAAGATGCATAATTTTAAATTTTGGAGTATTTCCTAGGTAAGATGCTTTTAATCAGTGATATGTTAAAAAAAAAAAAAAAAAAGGAACAAGACAAACTGACCCTGCTAATAGAATTGAAATAACTCTAGAAGAGGATGGTTCTGCCTAAGATAGCCCATAGTTTTTAACCTTCCTCCTTTGTGTTAAGGTTTTTTTTCTAGAAGCGTATACTTCTCATATTCACTCTCTATATATTCTTTATGATTGATATAATTTAGACCCTGAATTTTAGTGTGCATTCTGCTTTTAATATACTTCATCTCCGGATTTGTCCAGTTTTTTCCAACATACCTTTCCGAACCTCAGATGGTAGGATTTTAGAACTGGACTCTAGTGATCATTTATCTCCATCATTCCACAGAGAGTAGGTGATTTTCCTATTACTGATGGAGAGATGTCTTGGGTCTTCAATCTCATTCCTCTGTAATCATTCATCTCTCTGCTTCACGAAAATTACGTTACTTGTATATAGTACCCTCCCTCAGAAAAGGTATTAGTATTCTTTCCTTAATGAGTCTGTCCTCATCAGAGCTCTTAGCTCATAAATTTTTGTATCATTTAATTTCTTTAAAGTTCAGTATAAATCTCTAAATGCCTAACAAGTTTATACTACTCATGTATTGGTAGTATTTACAGAATTCTTTAGTCAGTATGAGAATTTTCTAATAAGAGAGTCACTATTTTAACACATCCGATTCTCCCATCTCCTTTTAAAAATAAAACAAAATACAATAATTGCTGAATACACCTTTATTTCTTTTCTTTTTAGTCCTCTTATTCTTTTTGAAGCTTTCACAGTTATTGGTAAATACTGTCTCATAGATTATCTCGACTAAACCTTATTGATATTTAGTGTGTATGAGCTTTATGTGGTCTTTATATATGTCCAAAATAATGCATAACAAGCATACTTGATTTTATTAGAGGAATACTTCATCCAAAATGCACTTATTTTGATAATTTGTCATTACTTATTAATTTCACTCTTTTGTAATTATTTTACTACAACTGCAGTAAGTGCTAGCTAGCATAAGCTATATGTAGTATTAAATTTCATGTTGACACATTTTCTTGCTATGCAGGGCATTTAATTTTATGATAGTCTCATATACCTTTCATTTGGTTAGAGAGGGTATTTTCTTTTCATTTTTGAAGATAAGCCTCATTGCTTTCTAGTAGATGTGAATATTCAAATAGTGCTTTCATTTAAAATTTTGTCTTTGAGAATTCTTACTCATACTTTGGCCCTTGTTTAAAAAGATAAAATTCTTTTCTTTTGATTGGCTTAGTTAATCATACCATACATTTTAAAACCAGCTAGGATATTTTTAGTTAATATAGAGAAAGTAAAATATTTTCCTGTTTTATATCATCAACTGTTTGGAAGCCTGGTCTTGGAAAACCTAGTCTGCAGTTTATAGGTATGGGTGTTTATTGTCTGAGCATCCATTAATAGAGAATTACCTTTTAATTGATGAGGTTAGAGGCACCTTTTCTAACTGGTTCATGAGTAAAGCGGATTCTTTTAATGCCTCCTTTCGTAAACAAATGGTTAATACAAATAATATCGTTTTCTTTTTTTTGATATGATTGAAATGTACTTTCATTTCTCCATATAAAAGTCACTTTGGAATTAAACAGATGCCTTATACCAAGAAAATTAATATTGTCTTGCCATATTCACAATGGAATGTGTTATATAGGACACACAGGCATCCTAAATATGATTGCTATTTTTTCTTTGGTTTTTCAGAGCTTTATAAGCTTCAACTGTCCCCAAAGATTATTTTAGAGATCTACTAACTGTAAATGTGACAACATTGATAAATAATAGGGTCAAGGGTTGATCAGTCCTATTTGCCCCCCAACCCTCACCCCCGGAAAGAAAAAATGTTTGTTTAAACAACACATGAAGGATACCATGCTTAGGAACCTTTGTCAGATTGCCTTTGAAATTGCTAAATTGGACTACTACTTTCGAGTCTCCACTCTACTGTCTACTTAAAATTGTAATCTTAGACTTGTAATTACACTTCTGGAAACATTTATTAGAGTAGATTTACAAAGTAGTTGCTTTTTGTTCTCTCTCTTGCCTTCTGTGAAATTTTCAGTGAACGGAGTTAAAAAAAAATCATTTAACAACACATGGCTAAGGCAGTTTCAATCCCCTGATTTTTAGTTTTTGATATAAAAGTCTATTTAGAGGTATACTTTGTTCATGTGCTTGCTTATTTATAACAGTTCATGTAACTTTTTTTTTATTTGCCTAGGAAAACACTGAAAAATAAAGACTTGAATCCTGAATTTCTACTTATAGTCTTTCATTTTTGGCAAATGCCTAGCTGTATGGCTACTGGTGCCCTTGTGGTAATCTGGAGAAATAGTTATATTCTTTCTTGTTTTTGAATTGTTTTAAAGTAGACTTGGAATCAGTTACCTTCCTCTCCTATCTTACCATCCTCCAACTTTCTTCACACTCGAGATATAATCCTGTTTCACTTATGATTCATTTTCTTTCGTTTACAAGTTTTTGTATGTATTAAACATTAGATAATTTTACTAGGTTTATCTAATATGGTTACATTTTTTAAAAAGTTATTCTTTCTTTTCTATTATTGTAACCATCCAAAAGAGCATTAATAAGCACTGTTGCACACATTTCTTCTTTTTAGCAAGCCAAAGGAAAAAGCTAGTTTTCTTTTTGAGGCAATCCCATTTGTGGTATTGTATTAACTTCTTAGGTAAAGTCCTTTCTTTTATAGAAATGAGTTTTCTCTTTTTACCAAAATGCAAACCTTCCTTGAGAAATCCGTTATTCTTCTTCTGAATTTTAACTTCTGCATTTGGTGAACTGTACATCCATCCTTATGCCGCATTTTTAATACTAAAGAAAGAAACCACTTTTCTCTTTTCCAAGCATTTCCTGGGATATTACTAATAAAACTCAATTTGTTCTAGATCAGTGGATACCGGAACAGAAAGGAGGTATTTCTTACCTGATAATGTGTGTGTGTTCCGATTCTGCTAATCCAGAAATCCAACAGCATTTGTTGAAAATCATCCTTAGTTGTTATTTGTTAGGGAGTCAACTCCCTATTTTAGTTGTTTCTGAAATTCAGTCCCTAGATGTGCTTTAGATAGGGTAGAATTTTTACCTCTTTCAGAACACTGCTAAAGAAGTTTTCAACTGGAACATAGTCTGAAGAAGCACTGAGAGCAAAAAATTCAGAGTGGTGATTGGCCACCTCTGTTTGATTGACAGGTTGCAGGGAGGAAACCCATTCGTTCTGGATTAATGGAACTGGAAAACAGAAAACAATTATCAGGTAAAAAAAACCTTTTCTTTAACCTTTGAAATTCACCATTTAAAAGACGAGTCAGACTACCAGGGAATTTATTACCAAAAATAATAAAATCTAGTGTCATTTGAGCAGTGATCTCTGGCTACTACTTCCAAGAGTTACCAAAAAATCGGTACAGTTGCTACATGTTAGCTTTTGCAGAAAGGGCATGATTGAACAGAGATAGATGGAGTTTAAGACGTAATTATGTGTTAAATCTGAGTTTAAAACATGAAGCAGAATTCTATGGGTGGGGGAGATTGGTATTCTTTTATTTCCTGAATTGTGTTTGGTCTGTGGATAAATACTTTATTTTTGAAGGCTATTAATCTGGCACTTTTCATGAATATTCATAAATTTTATTACCATACTATGCTTGTTTTGCTTAATCTTCACTTCATTAGGATGTATACTTCTTTTATCATAAAATTATTTTAATAATAGTGACCAATTCTTTACATTTTAATGGTAGTTTTCTTACTGTTGGTTAAATATATTTCAGATTGAAGGCCAAGGACATGGCGCAGTATTTGACTGCAAATGCTCTCCTGATGGTCAGCATTTTGCTTGCACCGACTCTCATGGACATCTTTTAATTTTTGGCTTTGGGTCCAGTAGCAAATATGACAAGGTAGAGTATGATGACTATTTATCATGTCCTTATTTTTTTTTTAATGCATGTTTAGGGGTTGTATGTTTTTGGAGTAGGTGAGAATCAACATCTTTACATTCAGGATAAAATTTGAAGAATCTTATGTTAAGTAGTCTGGAGACTTAGTTTTGGTAAGGAAGGTGAAGACAGCAGTTAAATCTCACTTTATTAGGGCTTATTATTTAAAAATCTACATATTTCAGAAAAAAAATAACTCTTAGCCTGCTGGAGCAATCTAGATTGGAATTCTTAACATGGGGTATATAAACTGGAGATGGAAGATGTTATCCATAGTGGGACTCTGAAATTATGTAAAATGTTTTATTTATGTAGATAATATGTACTTATCTAGGGTACAAATCTGTGGCTTTCATAAGGTTCTTAAAAGTGTATTATGTTACCTGATTGTAATGTTTTTTATTAAAGATCCTGTCCAGTTTTGGGGAGCTTTTTTTTTACAGGGTGGGTGTGAAATCTCTCATTATGTTGCCTAGACTGGCTTTGAATTCTTGGGCTCAAACAATCCTCTTATTTCAGCCTACTAAATAATTAGCTGGCACTACAGGCATATGCCCTGCCTCTGTGCTCAGCATTTAAAGACCTCAACTTTAAGATCAGTGACTAAAAGAAGTAAATTGATTACTTGTGGTGGAATGGTATAAAAGATTATGATAGTAAATATTGAGTAGTTTATAATTTAGTTTAAAAAACTGCAAATTAACCAGTGAAATTTTATATAATAAAATTTATGTCCTGGTTGAATTTATATTAATAATTTGATATCATCTCAAAACATTTAGAGAAAATGCTTATTATCCCTTAGAAAATCTTATGTTGATTTTATAGTAATATTACACAAATCGTACTTACTGTATACCTAAGGATTTAAGATAAAACACGGTAGCTGTGTGGAAGTAAAAAGACTGTTGAATGATTTATGACTAGATTTGATGTTACCATTTTAATTTAAAATTGAATATTGAATAGCTTATTTTTAGTAGTAGCTTTTCTACACAGTAACCTCCCCTTATCCACAGGGAATATGTTCTAAGACTGCAAATGGATGCCTAAAACCTTGGAGCGTACTAAACCCTATGCACACTGTGTTTTTCCTATACAGTAATGGGTGGGTAGCATATCTAGGCAATGTGGATATGGTGGACAAAGGGATGATTTGTGTCCCAAGTGAGATGGCATGTGATTTCATTATGCTTTTTGGAAAAGTGCACAGTTTAAAACTTATAAGTTGGTTATTTCTGGAGTTTTCTGTTTAGCATTTTTGGAGTCAGGTTGACCACAGGTAACTGAAACCATAGAAAGCAAAATTGCAAATAAGAGGGGACTCCTGTGTGTAATCTCTTCCTTGTTTCAGAGAAAATTTAAAGCAGCTACTTTTCTGATCATAATACTTAAGGTAGAAAATTAAAAGACCTATTTACAATTAACTCAGGAAAATAATATTTTGAAAATTGTTGCTTAATACCATTATTTGTATTCAGATGTTTGCTTTCTATTAAAAATGTCGTAGACTTTTTTCTATAATGATACATTTTTATTTTTCCAGTCTTTTATGAACTTTTCTTTTTACAGATAGCAGATCAGATGTTCTTTCATAGTGATTATCGGCCACTTATTCGTGATGCCAACAATTTTGTGTTAGATGAACAGACTCAGCAAGCACCTCATCTTATGCCTCCCCCTTTTTTGGTTGACGTTGATGGTAACCCTCATCCATCAAGATATCAAAGATTAGTTCCTGGCCGTGAAAATTGCAGGGAGGAGCAACTCATCCCTCAGATGGGAGTAACTTCCTCAGGTAGGTGCTCTTTTTCTTAGACAGTCAAATTTTCTTCTTCCCACTGAACTGTTAAAATTGCTAATTGAGTAAAACTTTGTTTTCATTTGTTAAGTGGATAAGAAGTAAAAGTATTGTTTTATACTTTTATACAGGTCTTTGATCATGCTTAAGGATTGCAAGTTAATTATGGAACGCTGTCGATTTACAGCAATAATTTTGATTTACTATCCGTTTGTAACACCTAGGGATCAATAAGGTAGTTGCTGTATTTGGTGTGAAACAAGTCAATTCATTTACTTACTCAGCAACATTTATTGATAATCTCTTCTGTCTCTGACACCTGCTAAGCCATGGCTATTCAGTAGTGAATTAAACAAACATGATCCTTGCTTTCACGGAATGGGTTAGTAGATTATTAAACACAGTTTATTAGAATAAACAAATACATAGTTCAAATTGTGATGAATATTACTAAAGGTAATAATAGCATGATGTGAGAGAGATTGGAGATGGCCTGTTCACATTGAAGATGTTTTAAGAAGTTGTCAACTTTTAAAGGTTTATAAGAGGATTGACATGGAAAGTGTTGAGAACTGTTCTAGTGAAGTAATGGAGTGTTGGAGAATTAAGTGAGAGTTAAAATGGAGTCAAAGTCTACAAACTGCTTTCCCTCTTTTGACAAGAAATGTAGCACTAGTGTATTAAGTAAAAATAATGGAAATGTTCTGTAAAGAAGGTTAAACCAGTTTTGTCATTATGAATACTTCTATATTTTTAGACTAGAAGATATTTATGAAAATATTTTAAGTTCTAGACTTTAATTGACAAAAGCTTCTAAGTAGCTTTTGCGTGGAGTGACTTTTAAATAATGAAAAAAATCAACTTCAAACCTGCATCTTGTTTTTCTCCAAGGATTTAGCATGAAGTTGCAGTAAAGATGGACATACTGGATAGAAAGGGCTGCTCTTGGAATTAGACATGTCTACTTAGAATGGAGGGTGAGAAGAAGCATTAGAGGAATCATTCCTGCTGCTACTGATAGAATAGTGCAGTCCAGCGGACTTGAATATCTGGAGTTTGTGAGATTCATGTGTCTCATTACATGGACACAGCATGAACTCAGAGAATAAGTAGTATTTGAGAAGTATGGGCAGATATTCAGGTTAGGTAAATTTCAGTATTAGAGAAGTTTTGGTCATAGAACTGAAATTAAGAGAAATGTCTTTAGTCTCTTGGAGAGGAATTGGCAAAATCAGATTGTGCCCAAGCCTCAAAATTGATAGCTACTTTAGGGTTTCAGACATAAGGAAATAAGGAAAAGACTCATTTATTAAAGTATCAGTGCTACCTAATTACTTTTTAAGTCCATTGACCAATTTATTAAGGGCTCTCATAAACAATATTTAATCCTGTATCTATGATATTCCAGTCCTGAAAGTTGAGAGAATTCAAAATTTAGTGGTATTGTGTCATAGAATCACGGGGACTGTAACTGCAGCTCTGATTCTCAGTCCATTGTTCTTTCTTCCATGTAAAGTAGGCATAATCTTAAAAATGAAATACTTACCAGTTATTGGTATCCATAAGAGTCGATAGCAATAATATTGGCTTTGTAATGAGTCACAAAATTTTTCAGTGTTCTAATTCTCAGAATTCAGGGTAAAAATCTTTTTTTGTCATGTTTTAGAGTTACTAAGTCTAAAAATGGTTAATACAAAAATAGAACAAAAGCAAAATGCTTTTCAAAAAAACCTTAGTGCTTTATGTGCAAATCCAGATAATAAAATTTATTGTGGGAAATCTCTAAGAGTCAGGGAAAAACAGATTTGAGTTATTATAACAATAAATTATCTTGTTATATTGACACCATACAATATACTTTAAATGTGTTTTTTTTCAGTTGTAAACTTGAGCTATATCAGATTATTCATCAGTATTCCAACATGTTTTTCCAACAGCAAACTGGGAAAGAAGTATAAGACATTAGAACTTTTACTTCTGTCTACTTTGCCACTTCTACTTGTTTAAGGTTATTTTATCCTATTGAAGTTATTAAACAAGTTATTTTATCCTATTGAATTTTAGTTTAATGTTATGCATTTAATACATGTAATTTCTTTTTCCTTTTACCCTTCTTACTACTACTTCATTTCAGAATATCCTCTCTATCTTTTCTTACCATTTAAGCCCACCCTAAAATTCTGAGCTGATCAGATCTTCTCATATACTTGTATGGCTGATACTAATTGCTCCCTTCTTTATACTCATGGCAATATTTTTCATATATTTTATAATACACCTTTTAAAAATTTATTCAGCAAGAGAATATTTTTTAATGCCTAGCATTGTACTAGATTTAGATAATATTAAGATAAATGAGACAGTTCATGCTTTAAGGAACGAACTGGTTTGGGCTTCATTTATGTTTTATATTGGTCTGAATACTTAGATATGTATGGATTGTTTAAGGAAGTGAAAGAGGGTAGCAGCTAATTCTTTCAGAAGTAATTGGAAAGATTTCACAGAGGAAATATCATGGAGGTGCCATTTTAGTTGGTGCTGGAATGGTAAGTTAGAGATTATCATGTTTATCTTTATAGTGGGAATATTGTGTTCAAAAGTTTCAGTGCATGAAGGTGTTTTCTTGTTAGAAGGGCAGAAGTCAAGTGGTCCTGTGTGAGTGGTACAAGTAAGAATTAATGCTGGAAAAGTTGAATGGGTTAAAATACAAGTTTCTGCCTGCTTCACAGCCTTTGTACCTCTTGCCTTCTACCTGAAGTGTTCCTTATCTAGCTCTTTATGTGGCTAAGTAATTTAAATCTCGGCTCAAATGCTACGTTGTCCGAGAGGGCTTCTCTGAGTTTTCTGACCCACCATCACCTTCTTTATTTCAACACCTTTCTTTCATACTGTGCATTAACTCCTAGGTTATTGTTTACTTTCCCCATCAGTATGTTAGCTCCTTAAAGGACAAGGATCTTCATGTCCCTTATTTACCACTAGATCTCAGTACCTGGCGTAGTTCCTAATGTATAGTAGAAAGTCAATAATTTATTGAATAAACAAGGCAGTAAACTTTTTTTTAAAGAAAGTGAGTAATCAGATGTGTCATTTTAAAAGAAACTATGATCTAAGTGGAAAACCTTACTATTGCCACTTATTAGATGTGTGACTTCGAACGGTTATTTTGGTTTTCCCATCTATAAAGTGGAGTTGTTTATATATACCTAATGGAGTTACCATAAGGATTATGAATATCTAAATCATGATAAACACTTAGTAAAAGTTAGCAACCATCCTCGTCATTATTTCTGATAAACTAAGATGGACAGATGTTTTCTTTTTTTTTTTTTTTCAACTCCCATCATTTACAGTTGATCATTTAAGTCTTTTACCCAAGCAACATTTATGTTAGATTCTGAACTCATAAGTGAGGTTGGTGAGTAAAGTGATTTAAATAGTAACTAAAGTATTCATAATATTTTGTGTGGTATTGCATAGGACTGAATCAAGTTTTAAGTCAACAAGCAAACCAGGAGATCAGCCCACTAGACAGCATGATTCAAAGACTACAACAGGAGCAAGACCTGAGACGTTCTGGTGAAGCAGCTATCAGTAATACCAACCGTTTAAGTAGAGGTAAGCAGGTATTCCATTTTAAGTGCAATATTTAAAAATTTAAAACAGCCTAAACCTCCCACAGTGTTAAGTGATTTAAAAAATTATGGTACATCCATAAAATGAAATACTAGGCTGCCAAAATGATCAGGGTTTTGAAGAATATTTAATGACCTAAGAAAATGGTTCATAACGAGATTTCAAGTTAGAGATAATGAGTTTTTAAATGTGTATATTCTTCCACATTTTCTATAGGAAACATGTAGAGTAGTCCAAGCCACATTCTTGAACATCTCATCGCCCTTATTGTTGTATATTATTAAACTTGAAGAGTCAAAACAAATTTATGAACCATAAATACTCTTGGGTTTGTCTATTTTGCTTCTTACGAAGTTTTCCCAAAAATATTCAGCATTTTTTTAAGGTAATGATTTTATATCCTTGGGGCTTAATAGTCTATAGTTATGATTCATTGATTTATCTAATCAACTGAATAACGATGTTTTGTTTTCATTAAACCACTTTTGCCTGTGGTTTAGTTCCTGATAGGGTAATTTAATTATTTTGCCACAGTAAGAAGTTTCATGTGGAAGATAGTGTTTGGAGAAATATTTCTAAGTAGAACTTAATATACTAACTTTTTCACTTAGGCTCTGTAAGTTCTACCTCAGAGGTTCATTCACCACCAAACGTAGGACTGAGACGTAGTGGACAAATTGAAGGTGTACGGCAAATGCACAGCAATGCACCAAGAAGTGAAATAGCCACAGAGCGGGATCTTGTGGCTTGGAGTCGGAGGGTGGTAGTACCCGAGCTATCAGCTGGTATAGCCAGGTAAGGGAAGTTGTGAATTTTTATGTACCATAGTTCCTTGTGTTCATTTTGAATTAACAACATTCACAGCATAATACCTTTTCAGCTCTGTAATTCCTCTGAAATTTATCTGAAAGGATAGTATAAACTATTCATGACTGTAGAAAAATTAAGTTTCTAAAATATGTTTATTTCTAAAATGATTTATGTAAATGATAAGAATGATATGTGTTAAGGTCAACAGGAAAATCATAAATTTGGATTGACCAAATGGAAGGTTTTATTGAGTAGCATATTTCAGTCTTGGTTTGTCCTGTTTAACTGTATCTTAAAGTACATTTTATAAAGTTTGTTATAATTATTTAATTTTTTTAATGGCTATATCCAGTCATTCACACGATATTCAGATGCAAAAAAAAAATTAATTGGAAAATACAAAAAGATTTTATATTTATTAAAATATTTATATTTAAAAGTATACATTTATGACTTTAAAAGTGTTGATTTAATAAAATTCTATTCTATTAGACCATGCCTTGAGGGAACTTTATATCCAGTTCCTTTTGATCTTCACTGATGAAATACTCTTGAATGAGGCCTATATGAACCTAATTAATGCTGATTGCTGTGTATGAAATATGTTCTAAGTATGAAGGTCAAAATGTGAATTTGAATTTAAGATTATCTAGTTCTTCAACTCAGAAGGTAGTAATTATATAATTAAAATTTTGGTCTTAATGTTCATATAGATTATGCTTTTTGATTGAACATACTTTGAATTTACTTTAGGATTTAGAATTAAACACACACCAAAGGTATACATTTATACTTTCTTATGACATATGTGCCCAGTTATCCATCATAAATTAATTAAATCACATGGTATATTTTTAGTTAGATCCTTGTTTACTTTTTAATTCTAATGTTAAGGTTTGAAAGGGGTCAAGTAAATAATGCCCATTTTTTCAACACCAATTCTGAAATAATTGAAAAATAACGTGGAAAATAAGACACATAGTAAATCAGACTATCACTGTTTGTTACTATCACTTTTTATTTCATGAAATAAAAACCATATCAGTAACAAAAAGTTACATTCCACAAAAACCATAACAGTAACAAAAAGTGATATTCCCCAGACACAGATAGCAGTGGGCCACAGTTATTCTCCCCTTCTGGGACATGTGGTTTGCTTCTTTAAGATGCAGGACAAAATGTATAATTGCACACAATGGCATAAGGCTGGGCTGTGCTAAGCTGGGTTTTTCTTCCAGAGCATGTCAGTTGACTAATTTACTCCTCCTCTGGAGAGGAATGAGTCAGGAGATGCGGTCGCTAGTTGTTGCTTGAGGCTCCTGCACATGGAACGGAACCTGAGGAGTGAGGAAGATTAGCGTCTCTTCAAATATTCTTCATCCTTTTATTCCTTTATCATTGGGCTTAACTATTCATTGGCCTATGGTCAAGCAAGACTGTGGCCATAACTTTAACAGATATTCTTTCTTTGGGCTTCCTAGAGCTTTGTCTCAAACTTTGTACTCATCCTATGGGAATCTTCCTGAGAATCTCTACAATGGGTAGTCTAAAGTTTCCTTTTAAAAGGCTCTCTGAAATGGGTCAGCCTCGTCCATTAATTAAAATGGAATCCAATGACATACCCAACATGGGGCTAAGTGACTTAGAAATAATTCTCATAACTCAATAGTAAACATCATCCATCCAGAGAATGGGCAAAAGACATGAACAGACATTTACCAGAAAGGATCTATAGATGACAAATAAGCACATGAAAAGATAATCAATGTCATTAACCATTAGGGAAATACAAGTTGAAACCACAATGAAGTATCACTGCATTCTTCTCAGAATGGTTAAAATGAAAAATAAGTGACAGCACCAAATGCTAGAGAGGATGGAGAGAAAACTGAATTACTCATGCATTGCTAGT
Organism: Mandrillus leucophaeus; assembly: GCF_000951045.1. Classification (NCBI taxonomy): domain Eukaryota; kingdom Metazoa; phylum Chordata; class Mammalia; order Primates; family Cercopithecidae; genus Mandrillus; species Mandrillus leucophaeus. Next base: position 201,391 of record NW_012101702.1, read on the forward strand.
GGGAATGTAAAACGATAGAACCATTTTGAGAAACACTTTTGCACTTCCCTAAAATCCTAAACATACAACTGCCTGTCATATGACCCAGCAGTTGCACTATTGGGAATTTATCCTAAAGAAATGAAAACTCATGTTGACACAAAAACCTGAACATAAATGTATGGCAGCTTTATTTGTAATACCCAAAAGCCAGAAAGATACCCAGATGTTATTTCAGTGGGTAGATGGTTAAACAATGGTATATTCACACCATGGACTACTACTGTGCAGTAAAAAGGAACAACATATTGATACAATGGGTATGAATCTTGAGGGAATTATGCTGAGTGGAGAAAAATAATTTCAACGTATATTCTATATGATTCTGTTTATGAAATATTCTTGAAATGACAAGGGTATAGGAATGGAGAACAGATTTAGGTTGCTAAGATACAGGCATACTTTGGAGATATTGCAGGTTTGGTTCCAGACCAGTGGAATAAAGTAGCTCACATGATTTTTTTTTTTGTTGTTGTTACCCAGTGCATATAAAAGTTATGATTATACTATTCTATAATCTGTTAATTGTACAATATGATTATGTCTGAAAAAAACTACATACCTAATTTGAAAATTCTTTACTGCTGAAAAATGCTAACAACCATCTGAACCTTCAATGATTATACTCTTCTTGCTGGTGAATGGTCTTGCCTCGATGTTGATGGCTGCTGGCTGATCAGAGTGGAGGTTGCTGAAGGTTGAAATGGCTGTGGCAGTTTCTTAAAATAAGACAGTAATAAAGTTTGCCACATTGATTTGACTACACATGAAGTATTTCTGTGTAGAACTTATTTCAAAACTGGGGTCAGTCCCCTCAAACCCTACCATTGCTTTATTAAGTTCATGTAATTTTCTTTTCCTTTTTTTTTTTTTTTTTGAGACGGAGTCTCACTCTGTCGCCCACACTGGAGTGCAGTGGCATGATCTCTGCTCACCACAACCTCCACTTCCCAGGTTCAAGCAATTCCCCTGCCTCAGCCTCACCAGTAGCTGGGACTACAAGCGCATGCCACCACGTCTGGATAATTTTTTGTAGTTTTAGTAGAGACAGGGTTTCACCATGTTAGCCAGAATGGTCTTGATCTCCTGACCTTGTGATCTACCCGCTTCGGCCTCCCAAAGTGCCAGGATTACAGGCATGAGCCACTGCGCATAGCCAAGTTTGTATAATTTTCTACATCCTTTGTTAACATTTCAGCAATGTTCAAAGCATATTCACTAGAGTAGCCTCCCTCAAGAAACTTCTTTGTTCATCCATGAGCCGCTCCTCATTCGTTTAAAGTTTTATTATGCAACTTCAGCAATTCAGTCACATCTTTAGTTGCCACATCTAATTCTAGTTCTCCTGTTTCCATTACATCTACAGTAACTTCTTCCACTGATGTCTTCAGCCTTCAGAATCATCTGTGAGGGTGGGAATCAACTTCTTTCAAACTCCTATTAATGGTGATACTTTTCCTTTTCCCGTGAATCATAAATGTTCTTAATGGCATCTAGAATGGTGAATCCTTTCCAGAAGGTTTTCAATGTACTTTGCCCAGATCTGTTAGCAGAGTAACTATCTAGTACAGCTATAGCCTTATGAAATGTAATTTCTTAAATAAAAAGACTTGAAAATCAAAATTACTCCTTGACCCATAGGCTGCAGAATGGATGTTCGGTTAACAGGCATGAAAATAACACTAATCACCTTGTGTATTTTCATCATAGCTCTTGGGTGAGTAGGTGCATTGTCAGTGAACAGTAATGTTATAAAAGCAATCATGTTTTCCGAGTAGTAGGTCTTAACAGTGGGCTGAAAATATTCAGTAAACCATACTATAAACAGATGTGCTGCCATCTAGACTTTGTTGTTTCATTTATGGAGCACAAGATGAGTGTATTTATCATAATTCTTAAGTGCTCTAGGATTTTTGGAATAATAAATGAGCATTAGCTTCAAGTTGAAGTCACTAGCTTCATTAGCCCCTAACAAGAGATTTAGACTCTCCTTTGAAGATTTGAAGCCAAGCCTTTACTTCTCTCTAGCTGTGAAAGTCCAGATGACATCTTCTTCCATTTAGATGACTGTTTGATCTGTTACTACATTGAAAATCTGTTGTTTAGTGTAGCTGTTTTCTTCAGTGAACTTAGCTAGATATTCTGGATAAATTGCTGCAGCTACTTCATCAGCACTTGCTGCTTCACCCTGCATTTTTATGTTACACAGGTAGTTCTTCCTTAAGCCTCATGAACCAACCTCTGCTAGCTTCCAACTTTTCTTCTGCAGCTTTTTCCCCCTCTTCCAACCTTCATAGAAGAGAAGAGAGTTAGGGCCTTGCTCTGGATTAGGCTTTGGCTTAAGAGGATGTTGTAACTGATTTGATCTTCTCTCCAGACCACAAAAAACGATTTCTGTATTAGCAACAAGTCTGCTTCACTTTCATATCATTCCTATGTTCGCTGGAGTAGCATATTTAACTTCCTTCAAGAGCTTTTCCTTTTCATTCAAAACATGGTTTTTTGGCAAAAGAGCCATAGCTTTCAGCTTGTCTCAGCTTTTGACACGCTTTCGTCACAGAGTTTAATCATTTCTACCTTTGATTTAAAGTGAGAGATGATTTCACTGAATCAGTTAGGGTTTTTAATTGGCCTAACTTTAATATTGTTCTGTCTCAGGGAATAGTGAGGCCTGAGGAGAGGGAGAGGGTAGGGCAATGGCTAGTTGGCGGAGCAGTCAGAACACATGGAACATTGGTCAGTTAAGTTCATTGTCCTATATAGGTGAGGTTCATGGCGCTTCAAAACAACTACAATAGAAGCATAAAAAATTACTGACAACAGATCTCCATAATAGATATGGTAGTGAAAATGCTTGAAATACTTTAAGGATTACCAAAATGTGACACAGAGACACGAAGTTAGCACATGTGGTTGAAAAATAGGGCTTGCTCACTGCAGGGTTGTCACAGACTTTCAACTTGTAAAAAAAAAAAATACACTGTCTGCAAAGCACAGTAAAACAATGTATGCCTGTGTACACACACACAAGCTAATAGAAACTAATAGAAGTAAAACTGGGGAAGTCTGAGTAAGATCAATGGGTTGTATAAATGTCAGCATCCTCCTTGTGGTGTTGTACCATGTTTTGCAAAATGTTAGCATTTGGGGGAACTGGACAAAGGGTACAAAGTTTTGTAAAATGTTGTTGTTTGGGGAAACTGGATAAAGGATACAAATAATCGCTCTGTTATTTCTTGCAACTATATGTTAGTATATAATTATTGCAGTAAAAACTTTAATTTTTTTTTATAAAAAACTAAGAACAAAAAATTAAATCCAAACCTCTTCACAAGATTTAAATTTGCTCATTTTATTTTCCGTTCAGAATTATGGCCAACCACAATGGAGATTGTGCAGTTCAGTAACATGATAACATTAATACCATCTAGTAAAGAAATATCAACAGTATATAGTTGCACTGTGTTTTAGTATTAACTCCCTTCTTATTATGAAATCTTAAGGGAGAATTAAAGTTCAGATACCCTTGCATTTCAAAACCTTTAAAGTTGTAAGATATTGAAGTAAAAAATAAAATTATCTTCACATGAGTTCATTTTTTTTTTATTAAAGTTTAAAATTAGTGTTCCTCAACTTGTGTTGTTCAGTTTCACCTTGATGTTTGAGTTTTTTCAGTAGATGAAACCTGACCTCCCTGTCTCTGGAAAGAGTGTAGTTCTTTCAGGACTTTCAGTGTAACCTCAGGCTCTGTTGTATTGAATTTTTAAAGAGATTCCAGCTATCTATATGGAACAGATGATTATCAAAGCATAGGCCCTATCCTTAAAAAAAAAAAAAAAAAAAAATCCAATTTCTCACTCTTGGAAAAGTTACCGTAGGAATCACCATGTTCCCAGAATCTAATACCTGGTTTGCCAAAGACCATAGCAGGAACCAGTAGTATCAACTTGAAGTAGACAGAGTTTGTCTTTCCATTATTTCAGTCATTTAATGCCGCATGTCCTGAGCCCACAACCTATGAAATTAAACTCAGAAATCTTTATCATGTGCTTCCATCTTAAAATAAAACATCAGGAGTAGCATTCCTTTCCTGATACCTAACATTCCTTTTGGAGGAAAGTTATGTGTAAAATTCTAGATGAATGCATATGGCTTTTGTCTTTCAGTAGGCAAGAAGAATGGAGAACTGCAAAGGGAGAAGAAGAAATAAAGACTTACAGGTCAGAAGAGAAAAGAAAACACTTAACTGTTCCGAAAGAGAATAAAATACCCACTGTCTCAAAGGTACATATTAATTGTTTTGATGTTTAATATTTGCTTCTTAAGTATTGTGACCATTTGTTAATATTATAAACAGGTTAATTAATGATTAAAAATTAACATAGTAATTCTTGGTTATCTCTGGATTGTCTATTGTTTCGTATTTAAAATTTTTAATTCCATTTCTGCTTTCTAGCATACCCTTTCCCAAAGTGCCAATTCTTATATACTCATGAAATTCTAATAAATTACAGTAAAGCCTTATCAAGAGCTTTCTTTAGCTCTTCATAATCTTGTATGCCACCTTTGTGCAGTCTAAAAATAGCGTTTTGTTATGTTTTTCTGTGTTCTTGTGGTGTCTTGGCATCTCTTCATTATTCTAGGTAATGAAGTCAGCTAATGCTGCTATAGATAATATTTCTCATTTTCTCCATTAAGAGAGGTAGATTGTCCCTAATAGTTTTGCCTTATTGGCTTTTCTGTCATCCTACTCTGGAAAAATGTTTGCACCCAGTAGATTTCGGTTGGTCATGGCCTAATTGGAGACAGAGATGTACTTCGCTGAGTGTGAAGGAATCACAAGTATCCCTTTTTCCTTTCTTTCTTTTTTTTTTTTTTTTATTTTGGAGAAAAACATCTTAGCTTGAAAATTTCAGAGCCTTAGAGTCTGAAATTGAGGAAGCCTATGTGAAACTTCTTTTTAGGTCCAAGTCACTATCTAAAGCAATTATTGAAACAAAGGGAAAATAAATAACCGGCCTTCTTCACCAGCTTCGTGTTCCTTCCTTTTTTCATTTGAGTTTTTTAAACCTCCTAAAGCAGTCTTCTTTTCTAGAATTCACTTTTCTGTTTTATTACTCATCTTTTCAAAATACTCAAGTAGTCCTTTTTTCTTTACTAAGTGTATCGTACCCTGGGATCAGTAGGACCTCAGAGTGCTAGAATTCCTATTGGTGTAATAAAGGAAAATTTCTTTCTGAAATAATCTTGTTTTTTGGTTGGTTGAGTGGTTGGCTTTTTCATGATAAGTAGAAAGCATACCTTTTTTGCATCCTTTGCTGAGATAAACTTATATAATGATGATGAGCGTTGGTATTGCTTGCTACTGCTTTTATGGATGGAATATGTTAATATCGATTAAAATCAAAAGATGTGCTTATCTCTTAATTCAATAGTACTTCGAAGACTTTTTAAGAAATCAAAGGAATGATATGTATGTGTATACGTATATGTATGTGTGTGCATGCACACTCGCATATTTTTAGTGTCTCTCGTCACAAAAACTGAAATAACTTCAGTTATTATTTATGTGGTCAGCTAGCTATCATTTATTTTTCCCAAATTTAAATGGTTATATCCAATTTCAAGGATGTCTCATTGATTCTTTGTTTTTTTTCTAAGACAAGACCCTGCATTTATTTCATGGATGTGATTCTCTTTTTTGTTTGGTTGGTGGGGAGATAGAGTCTCATTGTGTTACCCGGGCCGGAGTGCAATGGGACAGTCCTAACTGACTGCAGCCTTGGACTGCCTCAAGTGATCCTCTTGCCTCATCATCCCAAATAGCTGGGACTATAGGTTTGTACCACTGTGCCTGGCTAACTTTAAATTTTATTTTTTAACTTTGTAGAGACAGGGTCTTGCCATTGCCCTGGCTAGTCTTGAACTCCTGACCCCAAAGCACAATTCTCCCACATTGGCCTCCCAAAGTGCTGGGATTACAGGCATGAGCTACCATGGCTGGCCTTTGTATTCACTTTTGAGAGAGCTTTATTAAGTTTTTTTGGTGTGTTTTAGGTATAAATTTTAATGTTTATTGAGTTTGTCTTCATCACTGTGTTGGACTTTGTCAGTTTTTTAGTGCTTATTGGTTGTATTCTTATCTGCAGAAGACTTCTCACATTTATTCCAGTAGAAGAAAAACAGCCCAGCCACATGGCGTCTTGTCTTCATTGTGGCACGGTAGCTTTATGATCCCCATTTTGGTTTCCAATTTGCCTCTGCCTATTACATATGTCTCACAGCCCATTATCCTTTTTCTTACATCATTTCTGTAGGTTTGCTGTAGATACAGAAGAGTTCAGTGTTTGGTTTAGTCTTTTATCATTAATCTTTGTCTGTCATTAATTAGAAAAAAAAACAGCGTTTTTATAGCTAATCAATCAGCAAGTAAATTTCAACATAACCTTGATAAGCCTTTGATTTAACTTGATGAATGTTAAAATATTTGAGTTGGTACTATAACCTCGTCCAATTAAGTAATATCTTAAATATGAACAAATGTTTTTATTGTTAGGATAAATTGTCTCACTTTGTCACCCAGGCTGTAGTGCAGTGGTGCAATCATCCCTCACTACAGCCTTGAACTCCTAGACTCAAGCAATCTTCCTGAGTAGCTGCGACTACAGGCATGTGCCACCATGCCCAGCTTGAATTTTTTTGATTAAAAAAATTTAACTTTTAAACTAAAAATCCTGCTCTTTAAACATACTGTGAATAAATTTAATTTACTTTTTTCTAGAATCATGCTCATGAGCATTTCCTGGATCTTGGAGAATCCAAAAAGCAACAGACAAATCAACACAATTATCGTACGAGATCTGCATTGGAGGAGACTCCTAGACCCTCAGAAGAGATAGAAAATGGCACTAGTTCTTCAGATGTAAGATATCAGCACATTCATAAATTAGATGTCATTTTTACTTATTTTTTTAAATATGAGTTTCATTCTTTGCATTTATTGATATGTTTGTGGATGTAGTTTAAATATGGCATTTTGGGGTATTATGATACAGCTTTTATTTTCTAAAAATCTATTTCTAGGCGTGGCACACATACACATAATTTCAAATCCACAAAATAAAGTCATGTGAATTAATTATTCTTATTTTATAGATAAGGATGCTGAGGCTCCAAGATATTTAGATTATACAATCACCTATTAAGAGGTAGAGCAGGGATTAAATGCAAGTTTGTTTTACCTTAAAGCCAAGCTTTTTAAGTGGTACCATGAAGCTGTAGTATGTATAGTGTAAGTATAACAGCAAATCAGTAAGTATTTGGCAGTCTTTGTTAGTTTTTAATCTCTGTACCAGTTTATAGCTTTCTCAGTGTAATTTTTAGATACTCTTCATGCGTCATTATTTCAGTAAATATTACTGTCCTTACTAAATTATGTATTGTTTCAGTGAAGGCAATCAGTTTGCAGTCATAAACCAATCTTATTAAGCAGTTAAACCATGTCCGTTCCTCTTTTCTTCTCAGCCCTCCCCATCACCTTCCTTCTTTACAGGTTAGAGATGTAATCATTTTAGATATTGACTGCTATACACTTTTGAAGCCATGTTGTGCTTTGAAATGCTAGGCGTTTATGAGAATTATCTAAATAAATTCTCTTTGGCCAGGGCAACATTAACTCAAACTGAGAGTATTCTAACCACAATTTAAGTTAGTCTCCAATGGCTTTGGGTCCTCGTATGGCCAGGTCAAAATGATATATTCATTCTGGCAAAAAAAGAGAAATATACTGATTATATAAACTTGACTCATGGTAATTTGGATAGACATACAAAACATAAAATACATGTGGGCTAATTATCTTACAAAATGTCTCTTTATTTTTGAAAGAGTTTCCTCTAAATATTGTTTCTATATAATATTTGAAATATTCTGTTTATTAGAAACTTAAGAACTGTATTTCCAGAAACACATCTGTTATAATAAGTCCTTCAAGTGTCTTCAAAACTAATTCATTTATGCTTTAACATCCTTTTAGAAATTTAGAATATATTTCTAGAGGAGCCCATTGAGGACAAAGTATCACTTTGGGCACAGTATACTAATTAATTGGAAGGAACTCTGGTTTTTTCGTTGAAATGTTTTGTACTGTAGTATTTCATACTTGTAATGTAGGAATAATTCTGTTTATTTTTCCCCCCTTTAAGGAAGTAACACATGAAACGTGGGAAAAGTCGTATCACTTGCTTAGATTTATTTGTTATATTGAGCAGTGATTAAATTTGTTAATAAAATATGCTTTTTGTTAATAAAATATGCAAATGTGATTTTTTTCATTTTTGCTTAGTTTTCATAACTGTGGAATAGACATATAATTCACATTCTTCATTAAAACATCAAAATAGGAAAACTTTTGTCCCAAATATATTATTTTATTTAAATATTAAAATAATCCACCCCATTGTCCTCTTTAAAAGTTATCTGAATATGTCCAGCAAGTAACACCATTCTTGTGGAATGTTGTCCAGGGTTTGGACTAAAGTGACCTGGGCTTAAATCAAGTTTTGTTGCTTATTAGTTGTGCCGCCTTGGGCAAAGTTCTCAACTTTTTAAAGCTTTAGTTTGTTTTATTTAAATAACTCTATCACCAATAGTGCGTTGTCAAGCCCAAATGGGGTGATACATACAAAGTGCTTAGAATAGTTTGTAACATACAGTAAAAACTTAATAAATATGAGGTGTTACTGTTATTGGAGCATGAAGTTTATTTAAGCGAGGAAGACATGCAATATTTTTGCCATCAAAAAATCCAACTTTATGAAGAAAATGCTCTCACAGATAATATTCTTTGTTGACTCATGAATATTTACTAAAGAGAAACAGAGTGTTGGAGTATGTTTTAGTCCTTTACCATTTGGATAAAATAAGACCAGAAGTGGAACATCCCTTTGTATATGGGAAAGCTGTTTTAATAAGTAAAACATAGATGTGCCTATAATAAATAAACACAAATGTGCCTTCTCAGAGCACCCATAGAAAAGAAAGCTTTGTATTTTGAAAAGGCTAAGAAGTAATAATTTCAAATGTAAATATGGAATTTGATATAATTTTATCTAGAAGATACATTGTGAGGCTTTTAAAATGGTAATCTGTAGGATTGCTCTGAATCCGATGTTAGTATTATGTCTTTATATACATTTAAGTATTCTCATTTATTTGTAAAAAAAAAAAAAAAGGTAAAAGCTGTTTTTTGCAACTAATTTTTTAAAGAGAAGCAGCTAACTCTTATTATTTTATTATTATTGGTTATTTTTGAGACAGTCTCTTTCTGGAGTGTAGCAGTGCAATCTCAGCTCATGGCAACCTCTGCCTCCTGGGTTCAAGCGATTCCATGCCTCAGTCTCCCAAGTAGCTGGGATTACAGGCATCCGCTACCATTCCCAGCTAATTTTTTTTTTTGTATTTTAGTAGAGACAGGGTGTCGCCACGTTGGCCAGGCTGGTCTCGAACCCCTGACCTTAAGTGATCCGCCCACCTCAACCTCTCAAAGTGTTGGAATTACAGGCATGAGCCACGACACCCTTTGCAACTAATTTAAATCAAATTTTAAATATCCCAATATGACTGATACTATAAGATATCACTGATATTTTCTGTAATCATAAAATGTTATTTTATAAAATTATGCAATAAGACATGTATTCAACATATCTTAGGAAGGTGAAGTAGTTGCTGTCAGTGGTGGAACATCTGAAGAAGAAGAGAGAGCATGGCACAGTGATGGCAGTTCTAGGTAAATGAATGATTTTTATTTCTCCAAATGTTATATAAAATCTTTAGAAAGGTGATTTTTTTTTAAAACCAGCAACACGTTTCAGGTTCTTCAGAGAGTTTTTGAAGTTACATGAAATGTAGATTTTCTGATATATGTTCTCTATAGAAAATAATTTTTTGGTGATTATAACTGGATCTGCAAAATGATGCTTTTAACTTTATCTTCTTATTTAGTATTTTTTCTTATGAATACTGTTATAATGTTGAATTGCAAGCCAGTTTCATTACTGGTTTTGAAAAGTGTGAAGTTAAGGAAGTAATGCAAGCCTCCTGAGTTAACTATCTTAAATGTAGTGGAATTTATAGAATACTAATGATAAGAGGAATAAGCTCTCCTTTTTCTTGTTATCCCTACCTTATTTGACCAGGCCAGTGAGGATTCCAACTCCTTATACTGGCGATTCACATTGTTGCAGGGCTTATGACCTTGGCTAACTTTTCAAGGTCTTAGTAGCAAGAAGAGAGTATAGCCTTTGGGGATGGCAGTTATGATTAGCTGCTAAACTTATCCCCCACCTTAGTGGCTCTTAAAATAGAAGAGACAAAGTATGAAGTAGAGGCTGTAAGAGTTCCTCAGTTCTACAATCAAGGGCTCTCCTATTCTCACAGTAATGATTTCTGGTAATGATTTGCAAATGTGTGTGGTTTTATCTAGTAGTTTTCTGTATTCAGAACAGGTCAGTGAAGGAAACATTGAAGTTCTTTTGACTCAACAATGGAATCAGAGTATTTCAAACCCTGAGATGACATAGGGGTTCCTGTATTAAAAGAGTAGTGTTGGTTTTAGCAGTTGAGGACAGCTGTAAAGAATGCTGGGCTCTGGAGTTTGTAATTATGTTTATGCTGACAGCAGAAGATCTTCTGTAAGAGCCAAGTACTCTAGAGAGTGATAACTGTGTGATTTGGCAGGTACCATTTACAGTGGCCTTGGCTGGAGCTAGTATAAATAAAATGCTCATAAGTTGAAGACAACCTGTTTTAGAATAGCATATCTGAAAATAGTTTAAGTTCTTAAAAATCATTTTAAATTTCATAGTGAAATGACTAAATCATATTAGAAAACATCTGAATTATTTGATTCTTATCTGGGATGATTAGAATAATCAGAGATTTAGGTACGTGCTTATAAAGAACATTTGGACAGTGGAGGGGGTAGTGGGGAGGGTTAATGACAATGGAATAAAGCTCCAGTGAAATCTGCTTTTTCCGCGTTAATGTTAACAGCAGTATTTTTAGAGGCATGAGGTTATACATCATTAAATCTAGGCAAGCTAATTATTGCTTTTAACATAACTTAGATTCCTTTAAGACATTTATGTTCATAAAATTGTCAAAATAAGTAAATATGCTCACATACTAAAATTACTATAGAAGATAATACAACTAGATTCTTTATTTTACAACATGATTGGTTCAGTAAATCGTTTGTCAATGAAGGTAAACTAAAAAGAAATGACAAACATGATTGGAAGCAGTATACAAAATATAGTAAGGCCTGTATTTTCTGAATCATGGCATGCTTTGAAGCATAAGATACACCTAAGGTGTAGGTAGGTAGAATAATTTTATCTAAATGAAATTTCATTACTTTACATGCAGAGTAAAGTTTGCAAACACAGTCTTTCCCCTGGGCAGGAACACTTCTGACTCTACCAGTTCAATATCCAGCTACCTTGAGAGCACTAGTGCTGGACCATAAGAGTTCCCTCTGTCTGGAACTCCCACTTCCTCTTAAAAAAGGAATCCCCGTATCTCCTCAATGTTGACACCTTCTGTGCTCTCCAGGGTTATCTTTATGCTGTCACTAGAACTGAGAAAAGTGACCTCCTCTTCCTTATTTTTATATACCCACAGAATTTGTAACATATGCAATACTCAGAAGTCAATATTTTTCTTAAAATCTTGAAAGGTACTTAAATTTGTTTATTCACTTAAAGTTGTGTCTTTATGTATCTTCAGGTTTTGGGGGAGGTTTTTTTTCTTTTGCAATATTTAAGTAAAGCCTGTAGAATTTTAAGAAACTTCTGAAGATGAGTTGAAAATTAGGGAAGTATTTTTTTGTTAGTTTAAGTATTTGTTTTGTCATTTCTCTTTATTATAATCTTTCTTTTCATTTTTATAAAACAAGTCTTAAAATTTTATCTTGTGTGTTACCTAAAAATCCCTTCTGTCCTTCTAGTGACTACTCCAGTGATTACTCTGACTGGACAGCAGATGCAGGAATTAATCTGCAGCCACCAAAGAAAGTTCCTAAGAATAAAACCAAGAAAGCAGAAAGCAGTTCAGATGAAGAAGAAGAATCTGAAAAACAGAAGCAAAAACAGATTAAAAAGGAAAAGAAAAAAGTAAATGAAGAAAAAGATGGACCAATATCACCAAAGAAAAAGAAGCCCAAAGAAAGAAAACAAAAGGTTTGGTTTTTAAAATTACAAATTTGGTGTTTTCTAGGGAAACAGTTTAAAGCACACATGTTGAAGTACAATTGATCACAAACATTGTTGAAGTGTATCAGCAAATAATAATAGAAAAAACTCAGAAGTACACAGTAGTAAAAAAGTATACCTAAATATATTTAGTTTATTCAAGTTTTTAGATATTTAGCATGTAAAAGTATTTACTTACAAAATTGCCATATTCTAAATATTGAAATTTAATCTTAAAAAGATCAGATTTTTCTTGACAGTCTGGTGGAATTTATTTATGTGAAATACATAATAATACAAAACATATAGTATATTAGTCTATGAATTGCCTTTATGTTTAACTATCCTTATTAATTGTTATTGCTGAAAATAAACAAAGTCTTTGAGGAACATCACACAGAGTAGAAATGGCACAGCTTATCACAATTGATCCCAAGGCAAATATGAAGCTAAAGTGGGGTAAGATGGGCTTGTAACATTCCTTCATTAATCTAAAGTGTGTGAGCCGTAAGTTTTCAGTCCTTTGGTCAGTAGCAGTATTGATTTGATTACCACAGTTAAGTCTGGACAATTTGAGAAAAAACAGAGAACGTAAGAAATATTATAGGAAGAATATCTGTCAGCTCGTATGGAGTTGAAATTCTTTAACATAGGAATGAAAGTGAGAGCTGTTTAATTTTTGTTCTAAAGTAAATACAACACGAGGGGCATGTTTTCTGCTTCCCTAAAGACTGTAAATGGGAAGCAGTATTTGATTAAAAGGGAGATTTGTTTGTAACCTCTGCCATTTAAGTATAAGTTGTCATTTGTAGAATTAAATAGTGGGAGACCATAAGGTCTTTATTCCCACAGAGCTTTCAAAATGCATAAGAATATAATATATCTGTTTTGTTTTAAGTGTTTATTTTATCTACATTTGTTGAGTTATTGTTTCAGCTTTATAATTATGAGTTACTTTAATTTAGATTCCACAGCTGCTATTTTTCTTGTTGCCTCTTTTGCTTTTGTTTGGGGAAGCTTTACCAAAGAGAATGCCACACAGTTACCACAGTTTTTCTTTTCTACCTTGTCAGTGATGATAAATGTAGTCTGATTTGTTATTTTATATATGTAGTAGACAGATTGGTTAAAGAAAACTGATTTAGCCATGTGTCTGGCTAATAAGGTAAATATTCTTTTTCATCTCAGGACAATTTTGGTGAACTTTTGAGGTTTGCAGTGATAAGTCACTGTGAGAACAGTTCCTTCATCCCAAGAGTACAGTTTGCTTCATCTGGTCCCCTTAATTTGATAATTTTCCTCAAACTAATACCATGGGCTTCTTCATGCACTGGCACATGTAGATCTGTTGTTAACATTTGGCATATTTTAATTTCACTGTGTTGTTGTGACAAAGTATTGTGATGGGATGACTCTGCCAATAGAATTATATGGGTCACTTTAAATATGGTAAGATTAGGATACTGGAGGGTATTCCCTTTAGTTTAAATTTTGTTCACATGCCTAGCAGTGATGTAACAGTAGATGGACTTGTTCTTATTCCCTAGTCCTCTAGTTATCTTGAATAAACATACAAGTATTTCCCTTCTTAAACAGGGTCTTCTTATGTTGGAATTTCAGATGAGATTTCCTAGAGGAAATAAGATTTGAGCTGTGCCTAGAAGCATTCCCATGGTTGGAAAGGAAAGAAATTATTTATGCTTTCCATATTTAAAAAAAAACTCAAATCATGGAGCTGGAAATCTTAAAGAATACTCAATGCATTCTTAACCCCTTAATGGTTGTAATTAATAAGTGACAGAAATCTTCCTCAACCAAACATTCTAAGTTCCTCAGGAATTATTGGGCTGTAAGATTTGTCCTCATAATGATTTTTGGTGATGCCAAAGTCTTTCAGTCATACATACGATTATTCTTATTTAATATACAATTTACCTGTCTTGGTGTAAAAGTTGTTAGCTTCCCCATTGAACATAGATAATTCCTTATAGGGAGAAATACTTGCCTAGCAATTAATAGTCCATATTGAGGCTAGAATTATGATTTTCAAACTTTTCTGTCTTTTCCTTTTTATTAGTCACAGGAAACCCTTTTCAAACAAACGTAGCTCCTCAGTATACAAAACTGATAAAATCAGAACTGCTCTGAATAAAACACAGTGGAAGTTCCTGGGTTGTGGGATCTCTCTGATATACTCAGTGCATAACATAATTACTACTTTATTTGATAACTGTGAATATATCAAATTACTGTTTGGATATCAATTTACTCCTCACATCTAACACCTACAAAACTTACTTAACAAGCTTTTTTGTCAAACCCGCTGTACCCCACCCCTCTTTATCTCAGTAATGTGATGACTCTCTTAGTTGTTTATACCAGAAACCCTGGAGATATCTTTGATTCCTCTTTTTCTCTCATAGTCCACATCTAGTCCATCAGGGAATTAATTATCTAATGAATTGTAAATATATTCAGCACTTTACTGTTTTTCACCACTCCACTGCTATCACATTGGTGTGAATCACCCTGAATTCTCATTTATATTACGGTGGTAGCATCCTACGTGTCTTCCTGTTTCTCCCTTTTTCTCCCTAGGGTCTATTCTTTAAAGCATAGGTTGACAGATTTTTTTCTACAGAAGGCCAGCTACTCTGCCATAATAGCATTTATAGATAATACACAAATGGGTATGGCTGTGTTCCGATAAAAATATATGAAAATTGTGGCAGGCTGGACTTGCCCTTGAGGGTCATGATTTGCCAATCCTTGTTCTGATGCATCCAGAGTGATCCTTTTAAAATATAAGTGAGATCGTACTATGCTTCTACCTAAAATTCTGTAATGAACCCATCTCATGTATAGTAAATATCAAAGACCTTTACCCTAAGTCTTCAGGGTAGTGCTCTTGATGTGTTTGACTGAGAAACAGTATGGTGTGGCTAATAGGAAAAAGAGGAAAATGATAACTACTACAGTTGGGAAGCAGTAGTAGTACCTATTGCAAATAGTGTTCTCTGATACCATGTTATGGCATTACTTCTTTTAGTAAACAAGTATTATTTTATAGTGATAATTACAGTACCTTGTTTTTTAAAAAACATGAGTAAAATGTAGCAGTCTTAGTGTACAGTCATCTTTAATGTTTTACATGTGATTCACAAAAGACTTTAATCAGTTGCATAACATTTTTTTACTTATAAAAATGCTAGGTTTCAAATAGTCTTAGAAAGTTCATTTTTTTCTGAGTCTAAGGTAACAACATCAAGACCATTGTGGCCACTTGCGGGTGACCAGCAAAGTTAAGGAACTTTCTCAGAGGCATAGTTTCTCATGCTGTGTAGAAGTATAATGTCCAGCTTATGGAAATAATTAGCCTTCTATATCTTGCACTACTCAGCTCCTATGAGAATATCTTATTTAGTTCTAACTTACTAGAACTAGGATAAAAAAAAAAAAAAAACTCTAGGGTATCTTGGTTTGTTATATGGAATGTTTATAAAATTGATAGCATTTTGAAAGGAAAGGAGAATACACAGAGCTTGTACTTTGGGGTTTGTGGGGATATCTTGTTACCTTGTTGTGAGTGTTGGCTGTGGAATTTTGGGTTTTGCTTCTAGTTAGTTCTCTTTGTAGACAGTGATTTGGAGAGATTGAATAACTCTGTAGCCACTGCTGCCATTTTTTTCCAGGGTAAGTGTTTTGTTGCTTAAAGGATCATCATCTCTCAGTAGTCGTGGAAGATTGGTCCCAGGACCCTGTAGATAACAAAATCCAGGGATGTTCAAGTCTCTTATAAAAAATGGCATAGTATTTGTATGTGACCTACATACAGTCTCCTATATATACTTTAAATCATCTCTAGATTATTTATAATACCTAATACAGTGCCTACACATCATTTTATTTGTGTGGATTCAGCATAGTATTCAGAATGTAGCAAATTCAAGTTCTACCTATTGGAACTTTGTGGACTTTTTTTACCAAATATTTTCAGTCAAGGTTGGTTGAATGCATGGATGCAGAACCCATGGATACACAGGGCCAACTGTATATAATATTGTACAGTGGTGCCCTTCCCCTTTTATTCAATTATCTTTATAGTTATTTTAAAGAGTAGATTGGTGGATTAATGCTTTTCTGATGATTACTTAACAATGTTCTAAATTTTGTCAGAGATTGGCTGTGGGAGAACTGACTGAAAACGGTTTGACATTAGAAGAATGGTTGCCGTCAACATGGATTACAGATACTATTCCCCGGAGATGTCCATTTGTGCCACAGATGGGCGATGAGGTACTTTAAAAGTTTTAAATTATCCTTTTTTCCTCACATAGTTTTAAACATTTTTAATAGCTCTTGAAATAGACTTCTAGAAAATTGTATCAGTTTCATAAAGTATCTCATTCTAGATGTTTGTATCTATGTATGGAGAAAGTACAATTAGGAGGGAAAATCTAATGATAATCCTCTTTGAAGCTGCTGTAAATCTAAATATCATAAGAATGAAAATTTTGTTAGTGTTTTAAAAAAGGAATGTATGTTTTAATAAGAGGAGTTTTATTGTCAGCTTTCTTTATCTTTTTAAATTAAAATATATTCATTTATCTTAAGGCTTAATGTATAACATATTAAAGGAAAAATGAAATTTAGCACCTTATTTTCATTTAATTTTATTTCAAAAAGTGTTGTGTTTTGTTTACCCACAATGTTCATAGTTTATTAGATCTTTAAAAAATCTTTAATCTTAGAATAAGAAATACTATTTAATTTTTAAGAAACTGAGGATGAGACCATTGTTTTAGAATATGTACTTGTGAATTTAGAATGAAAATGTAAGAACTGGTCTCAACATTTCTTACTCAAGGTTAATGTCTCCTTAGTTTGTACACAAATTTTAATAGGAGTGTTATCTGGTGTCCAACAGATTGACCATAAATAAATTGGGACTTAAAATAGAAGCTTCTTTAGCAAAGCATACGAATTAACAGTATAAGTGGTAATTGACACTTTAAGAAAACAAAGAAAACAAAAACTTTTTAATGCTAGAGTGATTCTAAAGAACAGTCCGAATGAATTTATTTAGAAATCCTACTTGCCTCATAAGACTTGAAGAGCACAGAGCATTACCACGTTGTTGTAGTATAGTACAGTGATAGATCTTAACATCCTGTAGCATTAAGATGTGAAATTATATTTTAATACATTATTTCAACGTGGCCAGAAAAGTTTATAATTCCTTGTTGAATGATTTCCTTTCAAAGTGGTTAGGTTGTCTTTTTAACTGCTGGTGCTTGAAGGTGCTTGAAGGTCTTCATTATTCAGCACTATTCCATCATTTAAAGTTCCAGCCAACTGGAACAATAATGGTATTAATGAATAGAATGAAAGTATGGGATAGTGGCTATCCCAAAATGTTACTAAAAACTTAGCGTTTTTAAACACGCTCTTCTACTAGTGGGTGTCAGACTGCTGTCTCAAGTACTAGTTCTCCAAGACAGTAGTCAGGAGTCACTTAAATTTGATCTTCATGAAATGGGGGTAAATGTATGCCCTGCTGTCTTACTAGGATTTGTGTAAGGATTAAAATACATGTGAAAGTACATTTTTCATTTTAATGTTTTCTGCATATGTACAAACCACTTGCTAAAAATGTTGAGGACCGAGTTTCACCATGTAAACATACAAAAATTAGCCAGGCGTGGTGGTGGGCACCTATAGTCCCAGCTATTCGGGAGGCCAAGGTAGGAGAATGGCGTCAACCCGGGAGGCGGAGCTTGCAGTGAGCCGAGATCGTGCCACTGCACTCCAGCCTGGGGGACAGAGTGAGACTCCGTCTCAAAAAAAAAAAAAAAAAAAAAGGAAAAAAGTGGACAATAAACTTATTAGTTACTTAACGTTATTATGCAATATAGATTAACTTATTTTGAATTTAAGAATAAAATGGTGAAACCAGAAAATAACTTTTCATCTTGACTTGTGTGTATTCAAAGTAATGTTATTTGGAACACTTTGGTTATGATTTAGTGATGTTAAGACAACTTGAGATAAAGGAGGAGGGAGAAAATGTTATAATTTCTGTTGGCTCAAAAGGCATTAGATTTTCTCTCTGCAATTTCAGCAGATACCTGTATATTGGATTAAAGGAAACACATCCAGGTTTTAATATGACTTTATTTTTTAGGTTTATTATTTCCGACAAGGACATGAAGCCTATGTTGAAATGGCCCGGAAAAATAAAATATATAGTATCAATCCCAAAAAACAACCATGGCATAAAATGGAACTACGGGTATGACATTGATTTATTATTTAATGGCCCCAAAAATACAATTATGGATTTTGGAGAAAATTGTATCAAAGGTTACTATTAATACTACGAGAAACTGCATCATGAAGATACCTTGTTTAATTGAAGCAGTCCTAGAGAGTAGCAGGTGTTTGATTTTCATCCAGAGAAACACACGATTTGAGTGAATTTATATACTCCAGTGCAGTTTATGGGTTGGGTACAAAATTTAGTTATAGTGAAAATTAGGGAATAAGTCTTAGGTAAGCTTTGTATTCATAAATTTGATGCGTATTTCTAGATTTGTCAGCAGTAGTTCAAAGTTACCATAGGTCTTTGGAATGGTAATAGAAAACTTACTTTAGTAAAGTTCTCCATATTTTTCTTCCCTTTCTTATTAAAAATTTCATTGTAACTTGCATACTATAAAGTGCACAAATCTTAAGTATAGAGCTAAGTAAATTTTTACATGTACTCATCCAAATCAAGATTTAAACCAAGAAATTTTTTCTCAACCATGTTTAGCAGTCTGTTTTGTGGTTTGTTTAGTAAAGATAGTGTCTTATATTCTTTGTCTCTCTCAGGAACAAGAACTTATGAAAATAGTTGGCATAAAGTATGAAGTGGGATTACCTACCCTTTGCTGCCTTAAACTTGCTTTTCTAGATCCTGATACTGGTAAACTGACTGGCGGATCATTTACCATGAAGTAAGGACTGTTGAAAGAGGCAATGGTTTTCTTAGTATTGTAGATTGTTTTTCAAGATTCAGATACATTTGAACATCTTTTAGGTATTTTTAGGTATGTGACCTAATCAGTTTGTTTCTGTTTGTAATTAGATACCATGATATGCCTGACGTTATAGATTTCCTAGTCTTGAGACAACAATTTGATGATGCAAAATATAGGCGATGGAATATAGGTGGGTAATTTATTTAGAAGCTATAGATGTTTGATGTGGTTTTTTTCTTAGTGATTTACTATTTTTCATACTTGAGAAAAAGATTATCAGAGAAATCTTTTTGCTGTTTGTAGGAATGTTAATAGCAAAGTAAGGTACTGTGTCAGAGGTATTGTTCAGTTTTGTTTAGAAGTGAGAATACTTTAGTTGATGCTTAAATTTCAAACATGTTTTTCTGTTACATTTGACTTTTTCTTTCCATGTTGTACATGTTAAGTTAAATTTTTATATAAAAATATTAACAATGGAATTTATATTTGAAGCCAAAAGAAGCTTAACAAGATGTGTAAGTTTGTACTAAAGCTAAACTGACATTTTTCTTTTATTGGTTAATCCTGTTATAATCTTTAAAATTAGTATCATAAACAAGTCTCAAAGAAGCTAAAATCCTTAAAAGTTTTCAGGCACTTAAGGTGCATTAATTTACATATAGATGATGTGCTACTTATGAGTGTAGTTCTCTTAAAAATTTCATATAGGACCAATGTATGTCATGGTGTGATGTGTATATGATATGTATGGTTTGAAAAAGGACATCAATTGACATACCAGTCTATCCTTCAGTGCCATTGGAATGCATTGGCATGGTGGTTTGTCCTTTTTTGAAAACTTGTATGTGCTCTGTAAAGAGAAATTAGGAAAATGCAAGTTATCAAAATTATGGACATGGAAGTTAGAAAGAAAATTTACATCTCATGTACCATTTCCCTAGAAGTTTTGAAAGATGTGTTTCATCAAATAAGGGGGTAAACCAAGAAAGGGAAAAGTATGGAATCCCCTCAAGAAACAGGAAGTCCAGAACAGGAAAAGTTAAAAGGAATCCCAAGTATTCAGTAGAAGCCTCAGGATAGCAGCTACCTAACAAGTCCAAATCTCCCTCAAGAGGAAAATCTTCAGGGGGAAAAAAATGGAACACATAACTTACCTAGGAAGTTTGTCTTCGTGCAAAATAACATTGAAGAATGTTTTTTACAGTTTGAGCTGTTAGAGATTGTGGATAGATTTAATTGTAAATTCACTGAAAACCAAGCGTTAAAAAAATAATTATTAATTTTAGGGAAAACAAAATTATATAAGAAAGGCATTATATGCTATTTTGCTTAGGAGCAAGCAATATTTACATAGTCATTATTAAAAATTGAATATGGATTAAATATAATACACATACTTTTTATGTACAGTTGTATTAAGGTTATAGTTGTCCCTTAGTATCCACAGGGAATTACTTCCAGGACCCCCATGAATACCAAAATCTTTGCATACATAGGTCCCAGAGTTGATCCTATGGAACCCCCCAATGTGAAAAGTTGACCCTTCCGTATTCATGGATTTCACATCCCACTAATACTGTATTTTCAATCTGCATTTGGTTGCTGATGTAGAATCTGCCAATACAGAGGGACAAATCTGTTTATTGGAAAAATCTGTGTGTAAGTAGACCTGGTCAGTTAAAACCCATGTCTTCAAGAATCAACTCTGATATTTACTGTCAAAAATTGATGAGTGAAGAAATCTGTAAGTCAAGAAGTAGTAGTTAAAATAGATGTAAACATTTTTCTTGGTTTTGGCTATCAGCCTTTGGTACATCTGATTTTTTAAATTTTTCACATACATTACTTGATATGATAAATTTTATTTTTTAAGGACTTGAATTTGCCAACAAATTGCAGAACAAATAATAGAGATCAAAGTTCAGGAATATTCCAGAAGTGAGCTCATAACTTCGGCAAAGTAATATGGCTGACATTGGACAAATCAGAGAGAGTTAAAATGGATGAACGTCATAATTTTCTCATTTGAATATTATGATTTTATTCTAATTTATGGGTTAATATTTTTCTAAAGTTAGTATCTAATTAGTCTTTTATATCTGAGGATATATGCATTCACCTATCGACTGCCATTTAAAATTACATTAGTAATTTTTACTTCAGCCCCTCCTCAGAAATGTTTTAAGGCTTACTCTCAATGGTGGACTTCAGTAGTAGTCCAGGTTCTTTGCTTAACTTTCTTGTTACTCTGCAGATACTGTTCATTATGGTTAGGCACACATTATTCAGTTCTTCCTCTTTAGCATGATGATCAGTCTGTATAGGGTCATAAGATACAGCTTTTTGAAACTCTTCATGTTTAGTGTGAAGTTGTGGTGGTGTCAAGAATGCTTCTTATTAAACTATATAGTAGCTTCTTAAGTGTCACTAGTATGCATCTGAGGAACAACTGTCAACAACATGCAGTTGTGTCCTATGAACTTTTCTCCTGGCTCCAATTTTCTTTTTTATCATATTCTTTTACCTTGTTTTTCAAATTTTTAACTAATTTCATGCTGTATGTTTTTATAAACTTTTAAATCCTTTTTGGTAAGAAAAGGAGAACATAGATACTTTTCTCTTTATGAGTTTAAAAATAAAACTGATTCAGATTAATTGCTAACTTAATTCATTTTAACTTACCCGTGTGTCAAAAATGTAGAGTACTTTAATAGAATGCATTATTCAAAAATTACCGGGAGGTAGACATCACCATTTCTATTTTATAGACAAGGAAAATGAAGGTCAAAAATAATTAATATATTCAAAGTTACACAGATACATTATTTGAACCCAAGTCTTTCAGACTCTAGCCTATGCTAGCCATGAGAAAACTCAAGTACTGTGATAGCTGAGGAACAGGAAAGCATTGCATAAAGGAAGTAAGTGACTTACAGTTTTCTTATGACACGGAAGGAACATGAGAAGATTTAGATAAGAAAAAGCCATAGCATTTATAGCTTGTTCAGGTCTTTGGGAAAAAGCAGGTTAAGTAATACGATGACAGCAGTCGGATAAGGAAATAGACACAAGGAGTGTCCTCTGTTTTAAAAAGACTAGTTGTTTTATTTTTGTTTCTTTTTTTGTTTCCTTTTACAGGAAAGGGAGAGTGAGTGAGTATTAAGAGTGATTGAGATGAAGGAAGACAGGTTGGATTTTATGTTGTTTTGTTTAGGACGGAGTCTTGATTGATTGTTGGTTGGGAAAACTTGCTTACAGAAAGTAAGAAATTAAAAATAGATTAAGTAATTGTTGAGTAGAATTTACCTAAATTATAATAATCTTTGAGTGAAAAGTTTGGGTATAGTGTTAATGATGAATTTAAAATGCTAGATTGGTAAAAATGCCTAAAGCAAGTGAATTTCTATATACCTTAATGAAATATAAAAAGTAGAATTGAAAACTGCTAAGTCACACTTCAAGTATGCTTACTAAATACCTTTTTTTCTCTTGGTATTGCTGATTGTACTTACTTATTTTTGGAGTGTGTGGTTCACTTTTTGTCTTCTGAAGTCATACAGGCAGTTTAGGTACTTAAAGGTTTACGTTAGGAAAAAGCAGTGACAGCAGCCATGCATTTCAGAATAATGAGATAGTTTTTGTTCTTGGCCAGGTGACCGCTTCAGGTCTGTCATAGATGATGCCTGGTGGTTTGGAACAATTGAAAGCCAGGAACCTCTTCAACTTGAGTACCCTGATAGTCTGTTTCAATGCTACAATGTTTGGTAAGAAAACATTTGTTGTATTTTAGTTCACCTAGGCTTGCTGTGAATTTTTTTTTCCATCTATTAAGAGATAAAGAGACTTCTTTTAAACACAGAAGCAATTATTTTGATAATTGGTTTTATTAAAATTGTGAAACAATAATTTAGATTTTTTAATATAATGATTTTTCTTTCTTTAAGCTGGGACAATGGAGATACAGAAAAGATGAGTCCTTGGGATATGGAGCTTATACCTAATAATGGTAAGTGTGTGTTGGGCTTTTTGTGTCTGCATTATGGAGTTAATTTCTTAAGAAATTATTTAAGATTTGCTAACATGCTATCACAGTTGTTGTGAGTATCAAATAGAAAACATTCATTCAGCAAATATTTATTGTACACCTTGAAGTAGGGGAGATTCAGCAGCAAAGAATATAGATATAACTCTTGCCTACTTGGAATTTATAGTCTCACCGGGAAGATTGAAATTAATTTATTACAACAAAATATGAAATTGTTTTATTAATTATTATTCAAGAAAGTGTGCATTTGGGAGGCAGGGACATTTTTGTAACTTTAGCAGACTGCTTACAGTGTAACATGATAGTTAAGAGGTTATGCTTTTGAGAGAGACGGACATCAGTTCGTATCCTGACTTGTCATTTTTTATGTGATCTTGGCAAGTTCCATAAAGCCTCACTCCCCAACTTTTTAGGACTTGGCCTTTGAAACCGTCTAAGCTAATACCTTCCTTATAGGGCTGCTTTAAGGATTAAATAGCATCATGTGTGTAAAGTGCTTATTGTAGAGTCTGACACACACAAGAGCTCAACGAAGATATAATTAATAATGACAATATAACTGTCATTGTGCATATGGCCTGACACATTCAGGATTTAATAATTAGCCTTAGGCAGTGAGTACGACGTCTTCCTTGTACTGAGAAAAGGTCATTGGGACCAAAGCCTGGAGTTTGTATATTCTTTCCACTTCATTGCCCATTTTTGTTTGTTTGTAAAAAATACAAGACACATACACAATTGCATAAGCCAAAAAGGGATTAAAAGGATATAGTCCAGATTTTAATAATGATTATTTATAGAGTAGGATTATAAAGACTTCATAAATTATTTTCTGTTATTCTATATTGTTTGATTTTTTTTAACAATAATATATTACAGGGCGGGCACGGTGGCTCACACCTGTAATCCCAGCACTTTGGGAGGCTGAGGCAGGTGGATCACGAGGTCAGGTGTTTGAGAGCAGCCTGACCAACATGGTGAAACCCCATCTCAACTAAAAATACAAAAATCAGCCTGGTGTGGTGGCATGTGCCTGTAATCCCAGCTACTCAGGAGGCTGAGGCAGGAAAATCACTTGAACCTGGGAGGCAGAGGTTGCATTGAGCTGAGATTGCACCACTGCACTCCAGCCTGGGCAACAGAGTGAGACTCCATCTCAAAAACAACAACAATAATAATAATAATATCTGTTAGCAGATAAAAATAAGATCTTTAAAATACAAAGAGGAAAACATCTAATTTCTAACATAGTAGAAATCATCTTTTATTAATTGAGTTACTCAGTAGTTATTGTATTCCAAAGTCAGAGAAAAAATAACTGTTGGAGAAAATAAGCCAATCTCATAGACCTCAGAAATGAGAAGATGGTCATGCTGGTAAGCTAAGATTAGTTCTTTGCAGGAATTATCACTTTGAAAATTTAATGCCAATATTATGTGTTTTTATCTCACTGCTAAATTAGAGCTGTTAAAATTATAAAATATCTTAATTTGTAACCATGTTACATGGCTTATCTTTTTCTCTCATTTATTAAAAAAAAGTTTAAATTTGAACTCACATTGAACTGTTGTGAATATGATAGCAGTGAAGCCAGTTGGTGTTAGAATGCCTTGGATATTTTTTAAATGAATAAGTGATACTGATTCACTATTTTGTTTCCTACCTAAGTATATTGAAGGGTGGTTACTGTTGTTCTATTTGAATATACATTCATACGAACCTATAGAGTTTAATTGTAGTTTGTGATGAGAATTTTGATTGTACACAAACAGTGGCATATTTTTAGTGTGTATCTGCCAAAACCTAGTCTAAAGGAAAAATTACCTAACACGTTTCTAGATTTTGAGTTACCGTAACCCTCTAGTGATTCTGTCAGCTAAAACTGTTAAAGATTCAAGCATGCAGAAAGCATACCTTCATAATTTATGAGTAATAAGCATAAGCATCATTTGTCAATTTTCGTAATTCTCTGTTCCTACATTCAAAAATTGAAGCTTCGATTGAAGTATTTCTAGAAAATGTCACTTTAGTTCAGTTTTACCTTGTGTATAGTTTATCAAAAGTAAACATGGCAATCAGAAAACTTTGAGATTTGCATATTTTATAGAAATGATTTCTGCACATGTAGCTTGATTACAGAGCAGATTTTCAGGTATAATTTTGGAGAAGTAATTATTTAGAGAATCATTTACAGTATCATTTAAAAATTAATTTAAATTTTCGTGACCCTTGAAACGTACTTTCCTTTGTTAAAATAAAGAGTATATTTACCAAATCTATACAAAATATACTTTAATTTTGTGACTATTATTTTTACATTCTAAAGCTAACCTAAATACTAATAAGTTACCACATATTTGCAATGATCTGCTTTTCTATTTCAGCTGTATTTCCTGAAGAACTAGGTACCAGTGTTCCTTTAACTGATGGTGAGTGCAGATCACTAATCTATAAACCTCTTGATGGAGAATGGGGTACCAATCCCAGGGATGAAGAATGTGAAAGAATTGTGGCAGGAATAAACCAGTTGATGACACTAGGTAAGTAAAGCAACACATGAGTATAGAAAAAACTGGCAGAATGCAAAGTAATAGAAAAATACTGTTATTCTCCAACAAAAAATTTTTTTCACAATATCCTAAGTCAATGGTTTCAAACATTTTAAGTGGAATCTGTTTTTGAATGTGATCTTAACACGGGACTTAACTATTTAAAACAGTTATAAATTAGGTTATGTTAGCTGAATTTTAGAATAAGGGCCTCCTAGAAGTGCCAGAGGCATCTCTGAAAAATCTTTGTCCTCCACAACCCAATTTAAAACACTTGACATATTCAGACTGACATGATATGAATTCATGGAGGAGGGTTGAAAGCTCAATTATAATTATACAGATAGCTTGTACTGGTCTCCCCCAACTTTATATACACACACAAAAGAGCATCTTTTTAAGGGGAAAGGAGAGGGTATATTAATTGCTTTGCCTTGTTAAAAGGAAAGAAAACAATGACCACAAAACTTGATTATCTGAATTCTGGGCTTCTGAAGTAACTCTAGACTATGTGGTGGTTTGTAGCAACCCTCTCTCTCAGTAAGGAATCAGCTGCAGAGAGTCCAGAGAGAAATTAACATGAGTAAGAAGAGCTGGATGGACACACACAGTGAGGGATATTCAAATCTGAAGTATTTTATAAAATGCCAACACTTTATAGGAATAGCCTTATAAATACTACCTTAAATAATTTTAGCAATATTTTAGGATATTACGTATTATATGTAAATTAGCAAAAAAGTGGGAGTAATCCTAACTAGTTATAGTTTTTGCTGTACAACTTTACAGTGTGTATTGGATCAGTAGTATCACTGAATCAAAACTTCTGGGTCTGTTTCCTTTTCTCTACTTGTCTGATGTTTCTCAGAATAATGTAAAGTTGAGATAAGGGAATAAGTTTTGAGAAAGTCAAAGGTTAGATTTGAATGCAGTATGTTACAGTGTTAATAATAGAATGGTTTTGTCAAATATAGATTCAGGAATGGCCAACTGTCAATTATGGCAATGTGTGTGTACTTAGTAGGTCTGATATATGTATATATAATTTGTTTCTTTCTCCCAGTAAACCTATGAATACCCCTAGAATTTGGCAATATATATGTAGACATAAGAAAAAGTGAGATTCTTCATGTCAGCTAAACTATATTATTTGTGAAAAGACAGTGGCAGACTAATGATTATGTAGATAAGGACTTTTTAAGTCTTAATTCAAGTAGAATTCTTCTTGAATTATTTTAAGCATACAAAAATAAATTTACAAACTTATCTATTTATTTTAGATATTGCCTCAGCATTTGTGGCCCCTGTGGATCTGCAAGCCTATCCCATGTATTGCACAGTAGTGGCATACCCAACGGATCTAAGTACAATTAAACAAAGACTGGAAAACAGGTTTTACAGGTTAGAACCATTTGATGTAGCTATTATCAAAGGAAAGCTGGTGATCTTTCCACCCATTTACTGATCTTTAGCAGTGTTTCTCAACTTTTTGTATATATGAATGCACATAAGAATCACCTGGGGATTATGTTAAAATGTAGAATCTTATTCAGTAGATTTGGAGTGGGACTGGAGATTCTGCATTTCTAACAAGTACCAGTAATGCCAATGCTGCTGGTCTTTAGACACTTAAAACACAGTTCCTAGGTACAGTTATTCCTAGAGGCTGGAATGATTTTATACTCACTGTCTTTATATTGTATTCTATAAAGCAAGGCAAGTTATTTCATTTTCTCCTACATAACATTAAAATATTTATTTGTTCGTTGATTTTTAATAGAATATATAATAAAAATTATGTATTTGTATTATGTATTTTGTTCTTATTTTGCCTATATTCAGCTTATCATTACTTATAACACTGAAATTTGAAAATACTCAGTTTTTCATAGTTGTAGTTTAGCATGAAAAAGAATTAGAATTAAATGGCCCAGGCATAATTTCAATTAATTTTCATTATCTAGGTAATTTTGTTGAATGTCTTTAATCTTCAGTAGGCTTTATAGGTTTATTACCTAAAATGTTTTGTCAAAAAATATGTTTATAGCTTTTAAATAATAGAATCCTGTTTTTAGTTTTAATGTTTCTCATATAACCTTTGCTTAGCAGTCCAACAATTTAATTTGTGTAACATTGCATTAAAACTTTTTGTGACCATTTATTACTGAAGTCCTTTCCATTATTCTTCTTTTTTAACTTACAGAAGTTTTATTCATATTTTGTACTAACATTTTTCTGTATAAAATGTGCCTTTGGTTCTTTTTATGACTTAAATTTTATTTCCGTATCTCATTGTGAGGGGCTATCCTGTGCCTCTACCCACTAGATGCCAGTAGCAGCCCCCTAGTTGTGAAAACCAAAAATGTAATCAGACATTGTCACATGTCTTCTGGGGAGCATAATTATCCTTGATTGAGAACCACTGGAATAAAGAAAACAAATATATTAAACTTGAGTTTCTAAGATTTTTCTGATCTTCTTAGGTGTGTTTGCTGTTGCTTCCTTGATATTTGTCAAAAAGCGTAGAGATAGGGAGAAAATCCTCTATGCTATGTGGTTCCCAACCATCCCACCCTCAAAGCATTCTTCAAGTCTTTTTCAGTATCAGTTGTTGGAAGTTTAAGAGAAAAAAAAAAATGAAGGAATTCCTAACTATATTCCTACCTTGACCCCTAAATTGCTAAAGATTGGAAGTTAAACCTAGTGCTTCAGAGATGAAACAAGACATGGGTAGGTGAGAAGGAAAGAACTGTTTTTATACATACACTAATTGTTGTACTACAACTAGAAAGATAAGCTGCTGATATCTTCCATTATTGTAAATATCTCACACATTACTCAACATGATAATTGCTAACATATACTATACATATGGTTTGACTTACAGTGGTTTGACTTAGATTTTTCAGCTTTACAGTGATATGAAAGGGATATACATTCAGTAGAAACCATACTTCAAATTTTGAATTCTGATCTTTTTCTGGGCTTGTGATGTACTCTTTCATGATGCTGAGCAATGGCAGTGAGCTACAGCTCCCAGTAGCTCCCAGTCACCCATGTGATCATGAAGTTAAACCGATACTGTACAGTGTATTGTGTTGCCATATGATTTTGCCCAACCATAGGCTAATGTAAGTGTTCTGAGCACATTTGAGGTAGGCTTGGCTGAGGTAAAATGTTTGCTAGGTTAACTATATCACATGCATTTTTGACCTAATGGTATTTTGAATTTACAGTAGGTTTATCAGGGTATAACCCCATCATTAGTTGAGGAACATCTGTATTTCAAGATACATTATATTTTAAATAGGCTTTTGGCATTACCCTAGTTTTGTAGCCAATTTAGGAAAAAAACTTTTGGAACACAATACTTACATGAATTAGAAATTGCCTGTTTTCCAACCTGATAATAAACTCAGTTATAAACCTGAGTTATGTTCTTATTCAATACAATGATGACTTCCAGTACTATTTCACTGTTTAAAAGTTTTTGCTTCTTCCTCCACTCATTGGTGTTAGACTTCTTATAGTTTGTTTCTCTTTCGTGATACTTCTAGTTCAGTCTCTTGTTAAACTATTACTGTCAGTTTGCCCTGCTGGCATTAATCTAATACTTATTTTACACACAGTTTTCTATATGATACACTGAAGATATCTGTGATTCTGTTATTAGATAGAGCCTTGTGAATCTTTTTGAAATGCACAGTTTTTCTTTGTTTCTATGTCCACAATTACATACAGTGTTTTTTTATTCCATGTAATTGTATTTCTGTTCACAATCAGTAAGATTTTCTAAGTGTTTTCTTCTTTATTATTTTAAGTCAGGCCACATATTAGATAATATTCTCAAAAGTTGTCCTTGGATTTTTATTTACTTTCAGAAATAAAATTATAAAACTCCAGATTTTATTTTAGCATTATCAGTTAAGTGTTCAGAATATAATTCTCATTTAGTTAGGTTTCTTGGTAAACGAACATGCAATATTTTTATAGTTTTGTATCTCGTAAGGTGGCTGTCAGTTAACTTTTCATTTGTATATGTCATTTGATTACCAATAATATAATTAGATTAAAATTACTTGTTTCCTTTTTGTTCAGAAGTCAGGGGTCTTTATTACCAAAAAATGATAGCATACATGACAAAAATATATAAAGCCAAAACTTAAAAACTCTCCCTTTTCTACTCTCCTGCCACTCCCCATATAGATGTTCTCCCTCCCAAAAAGAGGGCATTGTTAATAGTCTGGTGTGTTCCATTCCAAACATCTTGTATGCAAATACATAGTTATATGGTTGCCCCTCTTTTTTTCCCCTAACACAAATGCAGTTATGCTTCTTTGAAAATGACTTTATAAGACCAATGGTTTTTACGATTGGTTTAGACTGAAATTGAAAAGTTGGAATGTCTTGGTTTTAAATGATGTACACATATTTCTAAATATAAGGAAGTTAAAACTTCTATATTTTGTTTTTTTAAGGCGGGTTTCTTCCCTAATGTGGGAAGTTCGATATATAGAGCATAATACACGAACATTTAATGAGCCTGGAAGCCCTATTGTGAAATCTGCTAAATTCGTGACTGATCTTCTTCTACATTTTATAAAGTAAGTTATTTTTTCATATGTAATTATGATAGTTTTAATAATTAATGGCACTATAGTTCCTCTTAAAATAGAAAACATACTGTTTGTAAAGAGGAAACGTTTACGAGTAGCCAAAATAGCTCAGTTGGGAGAGCGTTAGACTGAAGATCTAAAGGTCCCTGGTTTGATCCTGGGTTTTGGAAGAAACAGGTCATTGGCTAATAATAAGAATGAAATCATAAAAGCTGCATTACCATTGTGTTTTAAGGTTAAAATTTTTTTTAAAAGATTCTTTTCGCAATCTGTTAGACAATAATAACAGTAAAGATTTATTTAACATGTAATGTTTTACCTACTTTAACTTTTCTAACCCAAGTAACAATCTTACAGGTGGAAGAGATTTATTATCTGGAATTTTGAATTGAGGAAACTATGGCCTATAGTGGTTAACATGTATAAGGTTGCACAGTAAATGAGTGTCTGCCATCTGATTTGAGAATTTTTCATCCTAGCAGTATATTGCCCCTGTCAAGTATATTAACAAGTATTTAAGTAGTCCAGCAGGAGACTAAATTTAACTTTCGTGATTCTAGTTCAAAGTCAAGGTTAGTTCCTCATTGATCCCATAACAAGAGTGATAACCACTATTTATTAAGGCAGAAGTACTTTCCCTTCCTTATCTTAAGGATTTTATGCAGTCATACAATGAATTGAGCCTCCTAAATTGAAGGCAGAGAAGTGAATTCTATACTTTGTACAAAGACTGCTGTGATTCCATGTTGTTATTTTGAATTTTTTTTTCCTGGTTGAGAAGTAGTAACAGCATTTTTAAAAGCTTACTTAGCTGTTATCAGCTTTCATTTTTACATAATGAAAACTTCAGGATTATTCAGGTGTTTTTTTTTTTTTTTTTAATAAACATCCCTGCTTCATTCTCGTTAATGGACATAATCTTTGAGTTCCTTTTTGATTAATGTTTTTTAACTGAGAAATGCAGGTCATTTCAGTATAAGAAAACACCAAACATAATTAGTAAGGTCAATTTTGTGCCCTTTCTCTACCTTATTCTCTAAGATATCTATTGCTTTCCAATGGTTTGGGGGCCATTATTGCTATGCTTTTGTTTTCCTTATTGAAATTAGTAATTAAGCATTATCCTCCGAAGACTCTTATGTCTGTAATTTTTTGTAAGTGTTATAACTATGTGTAGGTATATCTGTTTTTTCAAAGAGAATCAGTAGAACTACATGAGATACCATATTCATATTTCAGTGAAATAATTTAGATGAAAATTGTTAATACATTTGAAATAGTCTATGAAATGTATTTCTTTCAAACAGCTACTTTGAAATGTCTTTGAAATCAGATTCATGAAACACTTAAAGCATTTGTATTGTATATTCCTAAAAATAAATCCGTGGCATTTTTTTCAGATGTGTATAGTTTGTTTAGAAATACTTTTTTTAGCAGATAGTTTTCCAGATATTAAGTATTCCTTGAAATTTTAATTATACTTTTTAATTGAGTTATTTGGCAAAATTTCAAGCAATTGATACATACAAAGTAATATAAAGGGTGCTTGGAGGTAGTATTTTTATCCTCTTAATACAGTTTCATAGGATAGATAAATCTGTAAGAAACTATAATATAAGGAAAACTGTGACAAGTAATAAGAGAATTGTATAGAAGTTTAGATGAGTGTAGGATCACTTTTAGTTGTGATGATGGGGATTCAGATACAGGGGAGGAGAAGTATGTTAAGAAGACATTGTATTCAAGGTAGATATTGATAGATTAAGGAAACGTTAGATGAAAAGAAAGCCATTCCAGGGGTAAGGAGCAGCATGAGGTAGGGAGGTTTAATTAAGGGTAATATAAATTGGGTGAGGTAGACAGTAATGAGTAGAAGTCACAGTAGAGATACAGTGCTATAAATTTGAGTTGGGGCCACATCATGGGTGGCCTTGAATGCCAATCTAAGGTTTTAGACTTTTAAAATATGAGCTCTGAGAGCAAGGGGATGTTGAAAGTATTTTGACATGAGAATAAAATGTTTTACACTATGCCTTAAAAATGTTAATTTGACTGCAGTGTCTAATTTAATTGATATAGAAGAGACAAGAAGCATAAATAGCAGATTGACTGCTATATTTGACCAACTAAGAGTTGATGAGGGCTTAATTTATGGAAGTGAGAAAGGGACAGATGCCCAGACATACTTGGGGATAGAGTTCACAGCACTTGACCACTAATTGGATTTATAAGGAGGAGGAAAGGGAAAGAATAATGAAAAACCAATATTCCCATTACTGTAAGAATGGTATGTTGTTTAAGAAAAAATAGAGAAAGGAACAAGGATATCTGGGGAGCCACTATTAAGTTTAAACATATGTGGAATTTTAGGTTATGGTAGAATGCTCAGGAGAAGGGTTAGGACAGATTGCTGGAATTTTGGAATTCATTTACACAGATAAACCACCAGTATGTAAAGTTATCAAAGCAAAAGGTATAGTGTGAAGAGAAGATGCGTAAGAACAGAGTTTTGGGAAATACATTTAAGAATAAAAGAAAGAAAGTTGGAAGACAAGAAATATATTAGCTGTTTGAAGACTGAGGAATGGAAGAAGCACAGCAGATACCTAAGCAAAGACTGGGAGATCAGACTTGGGTTTGGTGTAATGATATAGTCAGGCCACACTGAAAACTCTACATAGAGTGGAGGGGTCAGGGTTAAATGTGTGTGCACACATTATTGGAGTAAGCCAATGCAGAAGAAAGCAAGCCTTCAGCTTCTACTTTTATCTTAAAATATGGTTTTAGGAACAAATTTTTAAGGAAAAAAATTATCATGGCTGTAGTCTTACATTTTAACATTTCCTTGTTATGTAGGGATCAGACTTGTTATAACATAATTCCACTTTATAATTCAATGAAGAAGAAAGTGTTGTCTGATTCTGAGGTATGTAATATTTCATTATGATTACTATATTGATATTCTCTGTATAAAAATAAATTTACATATTATAGTTTTCAGGTAAAAGCTGTTGTGAAGATTATTTCTTGTCTAGTGTAGTTTAAAACAAAAACTGGCAGTAGAATATTCTTCTTAGAGTTACAAAAAAATTTTGAATGGGAAACTTTTTAATGAGTCAGTAAAGTGCCCCAGCATATACATTACAGTGTTCCAGTGTGTAAAGGAAATAATTGCTAATTAATCAACTATAACGTATAATGACATTTAAAATGTTTTATGAATCTGATAAATTCTTGCCTCAAAGGAAGAAGAGAAAGATGCTGATGTGCCAGGAACTTCTACTCGAAAAAGGAAGGTAATATAGTTTTAGTTTTAGCAGGAGTACTTTATATGAATTAAAATGTATTAAGAGCTTTCTTTCTTTTTTTACTCTTAGCATTTTAAAAGACATTAAGTATGTTCAAATTAGTTTCAGTTACAAAATGTATGTTTTTTAGAACTTCGTGAATATTTTCTTTTGTTTGAATTCTTGTGTATTACCCAATTATCTAAGACTGCATTAAAAGTACAAATTTTATTGTATAAGTGCTCTTTTATTAATATATTTGAACACTTTTATCGCAGGACCATCAGCCTAGACGAAGATTACGTAATAGAGCCCAGTCTTACGATATTCAAGCATGGAAGAAACAGTGTGAAGAATTGTTAAATCTCATATTTCAATGTGAAGATTCAGAGCCTTTCCGTCAGCCAGTAGATCTCCTTGAATATCCAGTAAGTGTTTTTGAAAATATTTTCTTTACCTGTCAGTTTGCTACATATCTTTTACATGACAGTTGGCTGTTTTAGTTACTTTTTATGATTATTGTTCATTTCTTTATTATTTTATACATGTTCTCATTATCCATTTGACTACATAGAGAATCTAAATTTTGAATAGTGTGGTAAAATGGAAGGAGCCCTGAACCAAGACACTGTAAGAAATAGGTTATTCTGTTCCTACCAGTTGTGCAGCTTTGAGCTAGTCCCTTAGTTTTCTCATCTGAATTTTTTTTTCTTTTTGTCTTCCCTACACTGATTCTATGAATTTATTATGGCAGTTATCTAGGAAAAAAAAAAATAATGCCTACATCCTTACAGGATTATGGAGATGTAAAGAGAATATATAAAAATAATTTTTAGGCCGGGCACGGTGGCTCACGCCTGTAATCCTAGCACTTTGGGAGGCCGAGGCAGGCAGATCACAAGGTCAGGAGATCGAGACCATCCTGGCTAACATGGTGATCTACTGAAAATACAAAAAAAAAAAAATTAGCCGGGTGTGGTGGCGGGCGCCTGTAGTCCCAGCTACTCGGGAGGCTGAGGCAGGAGAATGGCGTGAACCTGGGAGGCGGAGCTTGCAGTGAGCCGAGATCCCGCTGCTTGGGCGACAGAGCGAGAGACTCGGTCTCAAAAACAAAAGCAAACAAAAAAATAGTTTTTAAATGTGAAGCACTGTGTACAAATGTAAGGTGATATTATTGTATATATTTAGGTATGCCAATGTATAATCTTTATGGAATACATGGTAAAAAGAGCTAAGTAAACATGATCCAGGTATTTATTTTGGCATGCAATCATAGCAATCTAAATTTAGCGTAGAGTGATTTCTCATCCCTTTAAAAAGTAATTAAATGCTATATAGTTCAGGGGCCAGGTGCAGTATCTCACACCTGTAATCTCTGCACTTTGGGTGGCCGAGGCGGGTGGATAACTTGAGGCCAGGAGTTTGAGACCAGCCTGACCAACATGGTGAAATCCCGTCTCTACTAAAAATGCAAAAATTACCTGGGCGTGGTGGTGGGCACCCGTAATCCGAACTATTCGGGAGGCTGAGGCAGGACAATCGCTTGAACGTGGGAGGCGGAGGTTGCAGTGAGCCGAGATGGCGCCATTGCACTCCAGCTTGGGTGACAGAGTGAGACTCTTGTCTCAAAAAAGAAAAAAGTTATGCAGTTCAGATAGCATTCATGGTTTGAAATGAAAATAAAAAATGTTTTATAAGACATCATGACCTAGATGTGGTATCATTGGACATCATTATCTTATCCCTTTAAAAAGTAATTAAATGTTATATAGTTCAAGGGCTGGGCGCAGTGGCTCACACCTGTAATCCCAGCACTTTGGGAAGGTGACGTGGGCAGATCACCCGAGGTCAGGAGTTCAAGACCAGCCTGACCAACATGGTAAAATCCTGTCTCTACTAAAAATACAAAAATTAGCCAGGCTTATTTTTGTTCTAACTTACAATGATGAAAATAGAGAAACTTCATCAACAGATAAATATCAGAAAATGACTTTTTTCGTGTCATTTAAAATACCAGAAACATAGAATGTTAAATGTGGAAGAGAAATCTTTAATTCCAGTGACGTGATAAATTGAGCTAATTAGAACCTCACCTTTGGGAAAACCTAGGACTGAGCTGATGCATGAATGTTCTGGCTTTCATTTCTCTCTGTTTTCACAACTTATGGATTTCACTTTGGTTCTTGCAAGCTCAGCTATGTATTCTTTTGAAAAATAAATTGCTGTTTATTCATTGTTTTAGGCATTTGTATTCTGGGCTTTACACAGAAAAGAAGGGATAGAAATAAGACAATGTTTTTATTCTAGAGGCACAAGTATTAACACTATACAGAGATAATTGAGTCCTTGGGCAGTGGTGAAAAAGGAATTTGGAGCTGAAACCCAACCCTAAACCAGAAGTATTGAAGAACTGCACCCTGAATGAAAATAAGAATTGAATAATTCCTTTCACAACAAAGAATGTTTTCCCCAGTGGTTCTAATGTCAGAGAGGAGAAATTTTCCTAAACGTACGCTATACATGGACTTAGAATCCAAATTTGCACTACCCTTGTGTAGAAATCCATTATGGAAAAAAAGTTAATCCTTAACTGAATGAACTAATGATTAAAAAAAAAAAAACACACACACCTATATAAGGGACTGATCTACCATTATAAGATGACAGAAACAACCAATGGAAATATTAGTAACCTCTCCCTGAAAATTTGAGTAATAGATTATTCTGAATTACTATACTTCATTAAAAAAAAGAGAGATGACATTCATTGTAAGATTATTGTTGTTATATGTACCACCAAGAAAAAAGAAATGCTGTGAGTTAAACTTTGATAGATAATTTTGGTTAAAGGAATAAATGAAAGAATAAGAAACATGGGGGAAAAGTATGTTATTTGAGAGGAAAAGAGGGAAGACATATTAAAACTAATTAAATAGAATCCTGGAAATGAAATGTATAATTACTGAAATTAAACTTACCGGACAGTTTTAAAAACAGATTAAAGAGATAGTAAATGTAAAGATCTAAGCAAATTCTATAGAATCCCACACAGAATGATAAAGAGATTGAGTGTGAAGGAGAGAGTAAGAGGTAATGGTAGATAGAAAGAGAAGGTCCAAAGTATGTCTAACAAAAATTTCAGTGGAAGAGAATAGACAGAATGGGAGAGGAGAAATATTTGAGGAGCTAATGGCCAGGAACTTTTTTTTTTTTGAGACAGAGTCTCACTCTGTCACCAGGCTGGAGTGCAGTGGCTCAATCTCGGATCACTACAAACTCTGCCTCGTGGGTTCAAGCGATTCTCCTGGCTCAGCCTCCCGAGTAGCTGGGATTACAGGCGCATACTACCACGCCCAGCTAATTTTTATTTTTTTAGTAGAGATGGGGTTTCACCATGTTGGCCAGGATGGTCTCGATCTCTTGACCTCGTGATCTGCCTGCCTTAGCCTCCCAAAGGACTGGGATTACAGGCGTAAGCCACCATGCCCCATGGCCAGGAATTTTCTAGAATTGGTAAACATTTGACAAACTATGATTCCTGATCGGGATATACAAGAAAAAAATCTTTACCTAGAATAAGAGTGAAAAAAACTCAACAATTGAAAGTCAAAAAGAAAATATTAAAACAGTCAGACAGAAAAAATGGAAGAGACCTGAGACTGCTCCAAGCCACTCACTTTACTGATGTTGAACTGAGACTCACCTTGCTAAGATTTATAGACAAAGCTGTTTCTTGCTATTTATTTGTGGCTATTTATAGACAAAGCCACAATGGGAACCCATATCCTTTATATCCAGCGCACCAGTTATATGTGATAGGGATTCTGACAATAGGCAAATGAATTTTTGTATAAAGAAAGTTCACTTTTTAAACTTAAGAGGGAAATATATAAGAATGCAGTCATCTTTTACATATTCAAAATAATGAGAACAATATTTAGCAAATATTTAGAACCTGTCCCACCAGCTAAATGTGTTAGCCGATGAAAAGTAGTAGAAATAAGAAAAATGTAATCTCTTGCCTCTTGCGGTACTCCATGATGGAGGTCTGTTTGGTTAATTACTGTCACAGAAGAGAAAAAGAAAACTTTGGATACCAATCTACTTTTTACAATTCAGAATTAACTGTATCATCCTTACTTTAGTGGAATATTTAAGGCAGATCACGCACTTCATATTTCACCTTTTATATGAAAATATTAGTTCACATTTTGAGTGTAATCAAATATTCAAAGCAAGATGTTAAAAATTAAATTTTTGATGGAAATAAATGGGCTTAATAATCTACAGCTTTCATGTATTCAATAGAATTGTATTGAGCAGTTATCATGTACTATACTGCATGGTGGAAGGCCAAGATGTGAGCCAAGAAAAATTAAGTATTCTACATGAATTTTACATTACCCAAAATATTGCAAAACATTTTAAAAAATCATTTTTATATTTTGCCCAAATCTACAAAGTTTGTAACGCCAATAATGTAAAATCTCTAAGAACTTGTTAACTAAAGAGCCCACCTTTAAATAATCTATGGATTAAACAAATCTCATGGGGATTAAAAAAATGTATTGAACTCAATTAAAATAAATTCAGTGTATCAAAATTTGTAGGACGCAGTTAAAGCAATGCAGGAAAATTTCTAATACTAAAGTGTCCTAAAGAGTACAGCAGAAAAGGAGAAGTTTCAAATCAGTAATCGAAGATCACTCCTCAAGAACCTAGAGAAAGAAGAGTAAAATCAACCAAAAGTAAGCCAACAAAAGGAAATAATAAAGAGCTGAAATCAGTGAAACTCAAAAAAGAAAAACAATAGAGAAAATCTATAAAATTGGAAGCTGGTTATTTGAGAAGATCAACAAGATTGACAAGCCTCTGTTGAGATTTACAAAGCTATAAAGAGAGATGACAGATTGTTAATATCAGGGATGATATAGAGCATATCACTGTAGACCCTGCAAATACCAGAAGGATGATAAAGTAAAAATAAATAATACTACAAAGAATTATACATACATAAATTTGGTAACTTACATGAAATAGACCGATACTCAAAGTATAAACTACCACAACTCACCCAGTATGAAACAGGTAACTCAGTAACCCTATTAGGGAAATTTAATTTGTGATTATAAGTTTTCAAAAAAGAAATGTCTAGTCCCGGATGGCTTCACTGGAGAATTCAACCAAACATTTAAAGAATTAACACAAATTCTACACAGTCTCTTCCAGAAGATAGAAAAACTCAAATTCCCAACTCATTCTATGAAGGCCAGTGTTCCCCTGATCTCAAAACCAGACAATAACAGTAGAAAAGAAGAAAAAAAACTAACCAAATAACAGCAAATAGAATTCAGGAATATATTAAAAAGTGATTTTATACCATGACCAAGTGCTGTTTATTCCAGAGATACAAGGATGGTTGATTATTCAAAAACCAGTCAATGTAATCCATCATATTAATAGGCTAGTGAAGAAAAATCTCATGATTATATCAAGTAATATAGAAAGAGCATTTGACAAAATTTCACACCCATTTGTTCTATGAATGTGCATTTTGGTTATGGTAAAGTCAGTGTGGTCACAGGAGGAAATGAAAACAAGGCTTGGAAGGAAAAAGTTTATTATACTGAAGATTCCCAGGCCGGGCATCGTGG
Organism: Mandrillus leucophaeus; assembly: GCF_000951045.1. Lineage (NCBI taxonomy): Eukaryota > Metazoa > Chordata > Mammalia > Primates > Cercopithecidae > Mandrillus > Mandrillus leucophaeus. Next base: position 240,857 of record NW_012101702.1, read on the forward strand.
CTCACACCTGTGTAATCCCAGCACTTTGGGAGGCCAAGGTAGGTGGATCACTTGAGCTCAAGAGTTTGAGACTAGCCTGAGCAATATGGCAAAACCCTGTCTTTACAGAAAATGCAAAAATTAGCCAGGTTCTGTGGTGTGCACCTGTAGTCCGAGCTACTCATGAAGATTGCTTGAGCCTGGGAGATGGACATTGCAGTGAGCCAAGGTCACACCACTGCACTCTAGCCTGGCAATAGAGTGAGACCCTATCTCATTAAAAAAAAAAAAAAAAAAGTAAAAAAGAGTCCCAGAAAAGTAGGGGGTTACCACATGCCACACAGGGCCACAGGGGAAGTGCTAGGTTTTGGTTGGGTAGGAGAGACCAAAACTAGGGAAAAGCTTAGAAATCATTTATTGGGGTTTCTGCAGGAAATGCAAGGCAGGTCACAGTTAACAGCTTATTATTGGCTAGTTTGAATAATTCCAGTGGGCTCTGAGGCACACGTATCTAGTTGTCTGGTCCCAGCCCTGGGATGATTTAAAATGGAAATACTGGCTTAGTGTGTGAGAGTGAGAAAAGGAGCTGACTGTGGCTTTATACTTGGGATTCATTGGTATGTATATGAAAGACATGTTCTCAGTGGAGCCCGTCACTAAGAATTGACTGCCCCAGGAAGAGGCAGTCTTTCCTCAGGTGTGTAAGGCCCCCCAGGTACCAGATCATCCTTGGCCCTGTGAATAGATGGCAAATAGACAAATGCAGAATCTGAAGAAACAAGACGTTAATTCATTATAAAACCCCTAAGAAAACTGGGAATAAAGGAAAACTTCCACAACTTGATAAAGTACATCTATAAAAAACCTACAGCTAACATCATGTTTACTGGTGACAGACTGAGTGCTTTCCCCCTAAGAATTAGGAATGATTGAAAAATGTTCACTCTCACCACTGCTATTCAACATAGTACTGGAAATTCTAGCCAATGCAATAAGGCAAGAAAAGGAAATAAAAGGCATACCTATTGGAAAGGAAGAAATAAAAATTTGTAAAGGCAGTAATCCTGCCTTATATGGCACCTTCTTCAGGGTCAGACATATCTGATCATAATTTAAACTTGATGGTCCAAAGTCAAGTTGTTACACTTCAAAAAATATAATCGCATACTGAGGGACTATTGAAAAACTGCAGGCCAGATGTGGTGGCTAATGCCTGTAATCCCAGCACTTTGGGAGGCCAAGGCAGGCAGATTATTTAAGTCAGGGAGTTTGAGACCAGTCTCAGCAACATGGCGAGACCCCGTCTCTACAAAAATTATACAAATTAGCTGGGTGTGGTAGCGCCTGCCTGTAGTTCCGGCCACTTGAGAGGCTGAGGTGGGAAGATTGCTTGAGTCTGGGAGGCTTAGGATGCAGTGAGCTGTGATGGCATCAACTGCACTCTAACCTGGGCAACAAGCAAGACTGTCTCTCCCAAAAAAGGAGGAGTACAATACTCTTTGTCCCTGCTTAAAAAAAAAAAAAAGCATATTCTGATAATTTTAGAATTATATACCATATTATGATGATTTCCTGTTGCTCTTTCACTTGTGTGTTTTTATTGGTTCCAATCTGTTACCTAATTTTATACTCAATTGACTAGGTAGACACCTCAGGTGACATGCATAGACTTTGTGACAACTATTCACATTCGTTAATTCTTTATTACTGCAAAGCAAAACTCCCAATTGTAGTACTGAAGTTGAGATTACTAGAACTTAGGTGTCTGCATAAATGGGATGCTGGCATACTTCCATCATTTTTATTTCCTTAAAGTTACAGTTGTATTTCAATGCATCAGACCTTTAGAATTTATAAGTAGTATAAAGTTTTGAGAGTTTCTTTCAAACTTTTGGTTGTAGAGCTGGGCTTTTTCCTTACTCTTTTACTTTCCCCTTTCCAGTACAACTCCATCTCCCAAGTCTCCAGTGAAAAATTAATAACTTCTGTGTTCTTGAATAAGAAAATTATTGTTGATTGCAATATAAGGGGGAGAGTATGAAATAAATTAGAATTATTAGAAAAAAGGAACTCTTGATAAGGGGAACAGGAGTGATTATTAGGAGTTCTAGGACTTATAGTCATCATAAAAATCCTGTGCAAATCCCTGTGCTGAGAAGTGATGCTTTGTGTAATAATAATGGTAACACCACCTATTTTCCCTCTCCTAGGACTACAGAGACATCATTGACACTCCAATGGATTTTGCTACCGTTAGAGAAACTTTAGAGGCTGGGAATTATGAGTCACCAATGGAGTTATGTAAAGATGTCAGACTTATTTTCAGTAATTCCAAAGCATATACACCAAGCAAAAGATCAAGGGTATATAATTAAATTTTGTTTATGACTAGATTGAGTTAGAGGAGTATGTTATATGACTAAACGTTGCTTTACTTAAAATTTAGGTCCAAGTTAACTTTGTTATATTCTGAATATTGTCCCACTGGAAAAAGAATTTATACCTTTCTACTCAGCTCCTTGTATGAAATAACATTTATGTTATCTTTGATGTCTGGTAATGGTGACTTTTCTTGAAGTACTGTGATTGAATAGATAGGTGCAAATTGTCCTGGTATGCACCAGAGCCATCTGGCCTTGACTTTTCTAGCTATTATCTGCCTTATGGAGCTTTTTTGTGAATGATTTTTACAAATAAGTAAAAATATAAATATAATTTAAAACTCTTTGACCAGACATAACATCACAAAGCAGTGCTATATAGCAGTGAAATGAGAAAGAAGAGATGCTAGTCCTAGGTAGAAAACAGGTTCAAACCTTTGGGATAGTTTCAGTGTAATAGAGTTGACAATAAGGAGTTTTGTCTGTATGAGCCATTTGAATTTAGAGTCAGACTTTTCTTTAAGAATCTCAAAACTTGAAAGATTTCTGTTCTAAACACAAAAATATTTAATTGTTAAAATGCTTCAGTTTACCTTTTCATCAAAAGATTAGGAAAAAGGATGTCAAAAACAGTATTTAAATTCTAAATAGTTTTTACTGGAAAAGTATTTACATTACAATATTTACTGAACAAAGGTATTTTCCTCCGAGGAATGTTTGAACACTTTTTTTTTTCCCTCACAGATTTACAGCATGAGTTTGCGCCTGTCTGCTTTCTTTGAAGAACACATTAGTTCAGTTTTATCAGATTATAAATCTGCTCTTCGTTTTCATAAAAGAAATACCATAACCAAAAGGAGGAAGAAAAGAAACAGAAGCAGCTCTGTTTCCAGTAGTGCTGCGTCAAGGTATTTAATTTCTTTTAAATACCACTAACTGATCTATAACTTTCATCTAAATGATAGAACTTGGTGTTTTTTAATACTTCCTTTACTATTCCCTATATTACAGAATGATATATTTGACATGCAAGTTCCTATGATGTGGAGGATTTTTAATCTTTTAACTAAAGCTATACTAGTGTAAGTGCTTAAATTCAAACTGCTAAATCTATACAGTAAAACAGCATTTTTAGGATAGTGATGGCATCATGCTTTCCGTCATATAACTTTAGCATTTACAGCGATCCTTCACTAAATATTCACTTTCAAAGGCTCACAATCATATGAAATCCACTACAAATCTCATATTTTAACATATTTCATAATAGTACAAATATTGAATCCAACAATATTATAAACTGTTTTATTCATTCATATAGAACTATCAGAGTGACCGACAATACTATTTTATTTACAGCCCTGAAAGGAAAAAAAGGATCTTAAAACCCCAGCTAAAGTCAGAAATCTCTACCTCTGCATTCTCTACACCTACACGATCAATACCGCCAAGACACAATGCTGCTCAGATAAACGGTAAAACAGAATCTAGTTCTGTGGTTCGAACCAGAAGCAACCGAGTGGTTGTAGATCCACTTATCACTGAGCAACCATCGACTTCTTCAGCTGCAAAGACTTTTATTACAAAAGCAAATGCATCTGCAATACCAGGGAAAACAAGTAAGACTGACTTTCTAAATTGTAATGTGTCTGATGATTTTCTTAATTTAAGTTTTTACTTTGCCAAATGCAGTATATTGAGTTTTAGTAATTTCTAGCAGACACTGTTGTTTTTGCCTTCTTTATTAATTTCCTATTAAAAAAAGTTTTTAATAAGAATTAAATTGAGATTTACGTCATTACAGACTAATGCTTAGAAATGACAACTCTGATCTAAACTACTGAATTTAAATCATAGTACCCACACTAGCTAGCAATTTGCCAAGACTTGCCTTCGTAATTCTGAAATGATGGGACAGCTTCTAAAAGGGCTGAAACTATTAAGAGTTTCTAGCTGGATATGCCTTTTTCCTATTAGAAAGTAGATTTCCTAAGAAAGCTTTAAGCATCCTTCAGGTTTTGTTGTCTTAGCTAATTCAGATAATTCAGGTTAACCTTTTTTCTCATCTTTAGGTTCAGTAACTCTTAATTTTTAACTTTTTGTTTATTTGTTTTAGTACTAGAGAATTCCGTGAAACATTCCAAAGCTTTGAATACTCTTTCCAGTCCTGGTCAATCCAATTTTAGTCATGGCACTAGGAATAATTCTGCAAAAGAAACCATGGAAAAGGAAAAGCCAGTCAAACGTAAAATGAAGTCGTCTCTACTCCCAAAGGCGTCCACTCTTTCAAAGCCATCAGCTGTCATTGAGCAAGGTAAGGTATTATTTCTATCTTTCAAGATACAGTAGATCCTTATTATAAATGATGCTTTTGTTGGAATCAGCATTTATATCCACTTTTCAGGTTGCCCACTTAAAAGTCACACATCTGTATTAGTTGATAAATTTACTGCAATGAGCTATTATTGTGCCACTACACTCCATCCTGGTAAACAGAATGAGACCCTGTCTCAAAAGAAAAAAAGAAATTTATCTTCGAAGTTTAAATTAAATAGGATATAGTTAACCCAATGTAGCATTCTTCACTTTTGTAGAAAAATGTTTTAAGTAAATATTGGATCACAAAACTACTTATTTTTCTAGACAGATTTTTATTAAATAATAATTCATTGGGGTTGTCTACAACTGTAGAGTACAACTTTTGACATGTTACACTTCAAGTTCTTTCAGCTTCGGGTTTTTATTGTAAAGTCTTCGTGTTTGAAAGATGAAGAAAGTAAATACTACAATATGCCATATGACATGTTAAAATAATATGGCTTCTTGGCAGCAGACAGCCTAATAATAAGCATTTTGCATCATGACTTTCAAAGTGTTTCTTAAGACATTTCTTCATTGTTGTCTTTAAAAACCTCTGTCAAAATTTAATTTCTCTACTGAAATCTTATTTTGGCTAATGGCATTGGGATCTACCCATGTAAACTTAAAATCAGGGAGTCATCCTAGCCCTCTCTTCAGCAGCTGAATCTCTTCAACAGCTTTTTGTTTTTGTTGTTTCTCCTTCCATAACATCTCTTAAATCTATTCTCTCCTCTCCATTCTCACCGCCGTGACATTATTTCAAGGCTTACATAATTTCTTGCCTGGACTATTTTCCTAGTTTCCTAACTAGTCTTCCTGCCTCAGTTCTCAAACTCTTTCTTAACCAGTCCATCTCCCATATTGCAGCCAAAGTGATCTTTTCATTTCTCTCTAGCACATGTGGATGTGTGTACATACATGCAGAGAAAACCCTTCCTTGCCCTCAAATCATATATGGAAACATTTTAAATTTTTTGCCTGTTACACAAGACTCTCTGTTACTTGGCTCTTGCCTAACATTCCAGGTTCTTTTGCCTTCTTTCTGTCTTTTGTATTGCAGTAATCCTAAACACTTAGAAGTTCCTGAGTCTTTGTTCTTCTCTTCTTTGGGGGGGATGTCTTTTTTCCCTCCTAGTTTAATGGTCTGTTGCCTTTCACGTCTCACTTAAAATATCGTCTTTAGGAAGTCTTCTCCTGGCTTCTTTAGATAGAATCAAGCACTTCATTTTTTTTTTTTTTTTTTTCCAAAGACAGGATCTTGTTCTGTCACTCAGACTGGAATGCAATGGCCAGATTTCCATTCACTGCAACCTCCGCCTTTCAGGTTCAATCAATTCTTCTGCCTCAGCCTCCCATGTAGCTGGAATTATAGGTGTACGCCATAACACCCGGCTAATTTTGTATTTTTGATAAAGACAGGATTTCTCCATGTTGACCAGGCTGGTCTGAAACTTCTGGCCTCTAGTGATCCACCCCACTCAGCCTCCCAAAGTATTGTGATTTCAGATGTGAGCCGCCACGCCCAGCCAAGCACTTCCATCTTTATGTCCCAGAAAACCCTGTTCATTACCTTTGGTGGTACTTACAATACTGATCAGGTTATTCATTTTCACATGTCTGTATCTCCAGAAGAATCTGAGGTTAATGTGTTTACTCATTTTTAATGCCCATTATATAGAAGATAATTGTTTGAATAAATAACCAAAATACTTTGCATATGAATGTTTCACATTTTTAATATCTGCCCCCTTTCTGAACTGAATTTAGAGTTTGAATAGTATATTGGCCTTCCTTGCTGCTTTTTATTCTTGAATCCTAGAGAAATCAAATATGTATGATGAATTGGTTCTAGCATTATGATAGCGGAGGTCTGGTCTCATAGTCCATTTGATTTATAATGTTTGAGTATTAGAAATACTCGAGTACTGGTACTGTATAGAAATATCATTATCTATTAGTTAACATTAACAGTGATTTATTATAAATAATGACACCTAAATTAACTGTCTAGAATCAAGCAGTGTTGTCTAGTGGAATATAATACAAGGCATATATGTAATTTTAAATTTTGCAGTCACTATGTTTAGTAAAAATAGGTAAAGTTAATTTTAATAATATTTTATTCCATTGCATCCAAAATGTTATTTCAGTATTTAATCAGTATTTTAAAATATATACTGCTTTAGTATTTAAATTGAAATTTAATTAAAAATTTAGTTCCTAAACTGCGTAACTTTTCATGTGCCCAGGACAACACAGTTCAAGATCAGTGGTTTTTAAACTTTTTAAAGAAACTTCTGAATTCCTTTTTAAGAAAGCTGCATTCATTTTTAATCTTTTTACATTATATATTGCTTTATAAAGTTGATAAGTCCTATAGTCCCTGTCTAAGAAGAATGTACATAAACATATTCATACAAAATTTTGGACCATTTCAAGGGATTCATGTGGTTCTTAAAGCCTATCTTCTGTAGTAGGTACATGTGCTGGATATTTAGAACCCGTGTAGTCATAATGTAAAACAAGAGGGATTGGCAGAATCCCTAGGCAGTTTACATGTCAGTTGCTCCGTAGGAAATACTTAACTACTTTATGTCCACACCCACATTTTTTCCCAACCAGTAATCTAAAGAGAGTCATTTCACTATGGGGATCGGGAATTAAAATCTTTGCATTTTCTGTCTGTACTTGACTCTGACCTTTGGTGAGTCTCTTAACCATGTTTTTTTGTTTTGTTTTGTTTTGTTTGAGACGGAGTCTCGCTCTTGTCGCCCAGGCTGTCTTGTCGCCCAGGCTGGAGTGCAGTAGTGCGATCTCAGCTCACTGCAGCCTCCGCCTCCCAGGTTCAAATGATTCTCCTGCCTCAGCCCCCTGAGTAGCTGGGATTACAGGTACCCACCACCACACCCAGCTAATTTTTGTACTTTTAGTAGAGACGAGGTTTCGCCATGTTGGCCAGGCTGGTCTTGAACTCCTGACCTCAGGTGATCCACCTGCTCTGGCCTCCCAGAGTGCTGGCATTGTAATTGTGAGCCGCTGCACCCAACCAACCATGATTTTCTTATTTACAAAGTACAGTTCCAACTCATGACAAAAAGTGCTTTTATGAAGATGTATTCTTTTTAAAAGCAGTTTCCATCTATGAATTTCCTCAAAAATAGAGCATTGCAAATCACCTACTTTATCAAATAAAAACATGTCAGAAATTTGGAGGGAAAGAGAGTTCGTTACTGATAGTTCCTGTGGCATATTTTTCCTTTATCTAAGTTATAGCATTTTTTTCTACAACAGAAAGGTGATTCATCATCTCCAGATCCTTCAGGTTTAGAATTTGATTGCCAGCATTTTCTCTCTTGTTTTATGAAGCATAATGGCCTTTTGTCATGGAGTTTGTTACAGTGGGATCTTAATCATGATTATGGTGGCACACATAGTGATTTTGATTGATATAATCAGTATTTCCTAGGATTATAGTCATTTGCCATTTATTACACAAGGTGAGGACTTTTCAAAGCCTGTGAAGAAAAATTGCCATTTAGTTGTTTTTAAATCCTCTTTAAACAGTTCTGAGAGCAAAGTTTTTGAGCCAGAGTAACTTACTTCTAAGTTAGGAATAAGAAAACTTTGGTCATCCTAGCTTTATAATCAATCACAATGTTAACTTAGATGAGTTACTTATTTTCTATGAGCTTTACCTCCCTCATGAGATCATTAAGAATCTGTCTCTTTTAATTAGAAAATAAATAAGATCATTGAACTATTAACATTCTCTAGGTTCTTTTTTCTCATTTTAATAAAATAATTTAGATTATGTCATTACATATAAGTATACCAATGGGGCCTTATTGACAAGTTTGAGGGTCAAACCAAAAAAGAAACTCCATGTATTAAGGTGTCCTGTTGTTCCCTTTTAGGAGATTGTAAGAACAACGCTCTTGTACCAGGAACCATTCAAGTAAACGGCCATGGAGGACAGCCATCAAAACTTGTGAAGAGGGGACCTGGAAGGAAACCTAAAGTAGAAGTTAACACCAATAGTGGTGAAATTATACACAAGAAAAGGGGTAGAAAGCCCAAAAAGCTACAGTATGCAAAGCCAGAAAATTTAGAGCAAAATAATGTGCATCCCATCAGAGATGAAGTACTTCCTTCTTCAACATGCAATTTTCTTTCTGAAACTAATAATGTAAAGGAAGATTTGTTACAGAAAAAGAGTCGTGGAGGTAGAAAACCCAAAAGGAAGATGAAGACACAAAAACTAGATTCAGATCTCCTAGTCCCTGCAAGTGTCAAAGTGTTAAGGAGAAGTAACCGAAAAAAGATAGATGATCCTATAGATGAGGAAGAAGAGTTTGAAGAACTCAAAGGCTCTGAACCCCACATGAGAACTAGAAATCAAGGTCGAAGGACAGCTTTCTATAATGAGGATGACTCTGAAGAGGAGCAAAGGCAGCTGTTGTTCGAAGACACCTCTTTAACTTTTGGAACTTCTAGTAGAGGACGAGTCCGAAAGTTGACTGAAAAAGCAAAAGCTAATTTAATTGGTTGGTAACTTGTACCAAAATATTTTACTTCAAAATCTATAAAGCAGGTACAGTTAAGGAATAAGTAGAACTAAGGCTTCTGCTTCCTTGCTGCTATGGTGGAGTAGGGAATATGATTTGATTTGCAAAAAAAAAACAAAAAACAAAAAAAAACAAACTTACAAGACACTTCACTTCTTTAAATGAATATATATATATAAATATATACATATATATTTTAAATGTTTGCTATTTATTGCCCTTAGATAGGTTATGCATTTTCACATTCATTTCATTCACTGAAACAAAAGAAATTGATCTATAATGAATTCCTGATTTATTTATAGAAAAGACAGTTCTGCTACACTCTTTAGGAGCATAATATTCCTAGTGATAGAGCATTTCATGTTAAAATGAATTATTTTTGACCAAGCAAGGTACATTTCTATTGATACAAGTCATGCCCCTAAAAGACAGATGTTATACAGAGTAGCAGTGAATTAAGAAATGTTTCCTCTAAAAGATAAATACAAAATTTCCACCATTTGATACCCTAAAAAGTTTAATTTTAATTATAGAATGTTCATCTACAAAGTATCTAGAGGAGGCTTTTGCTTTATTCCATTTCTGCCAAACTTAAGAGAAAATGTACTGATGAAGGGAAACATATCCACATTGGAAAACATTTGACTGTCTAATTTTTCAGACCTTGATTCTTATATCACTCAATCTCTGTTTATTGTGCCAAAGACTGAGAATCAGTGCAGTGGAAAGCCTGTTTTTGACTGTCAGGACAGCATACACTTTTCAATATTGGAAAGGCTATATATTCTAAAGAGCAAGTTATTAAAGAGTTATGCTGAGATATATCTTTTTTTTGGTACTAATAGAAAATAATGCACTGGTGGGTCCTTTGACAGAGATATTCTAGAGGAAATGTTTAAGTGGTTAAAGGATTCAAGGAAAATACAGGAAAAAAGGTATGGGATTTGATGTTTACTTGTTGATCTGGATTAATGTCATTTCTAAACTTTAGACATATCTAATAGCCTAAAATGACTTACAAAGAAACGTGTCTGTGTGTGTATGTGTATATATTGATAAATGGGTATAATTAAATATATATACAAACACATACTTATATACTATTACCCAGGTATAAATTCTTTTTTCAGGATTTTTTAGATAGCAGTAGAATAAAAATAATTTTAAAATGTCATACTTTATAGTTTAATTTTAAGGGGGAAATTGGTTATTTTCAATTATTAAAGGTTAAAATAGGCCAAATCACTTTTTATGCAATCATGTTTTATACAGTGGTCTCATTGCACATTGTGTTTTTTCTGCACTTTTTACGGTATCCTTATCATGCTGGTATGTCAATATACACCCTAAAGAAAAACTCCATTTAATGATTGTGCCTTGTATTCTATTATTTTTTGCATCATTAGTAAAATTAAGTTGTCTATTGTAAATGATAACTATATGACTTAGGAGAATGTATTGCTATATGTACTGCTATGGAAAAGGAGAGCAGTTATTTATTTGTTTATGGTACAGTTAGTTATTTTATACCTTAAAAACCAACATACTTACCATTTCTATTGTTTAAAAATTACTGTCCATTTTTTAAAAAATTTAAAGAATGTAGTATTTTCTGAGGACTGGTATGGTACAAAAATGTAACCAAAATTTTCAGATACTACATTTTTAAAAAGTGAAGATGGGGAAAATATGTATCAGCATGACCCTGATGTAGAAAAATAAAGTCTGCAATCGAACCTTGGCAAAACACATTACATAATTATGTCTGATAAGGATGAATATTAGCTGTCATTTAACTGTCTTGAAGAATGAAAAAGTGATACATTTGGGCTTTTAAGATCATTTGTAACTAAATTTGTACAGCAATTTTCCTGTGAAATTAAGTAAACCATTTTCCAGATTTTGACTGCATTGCTGAGATTTTGCAGTTGAAAAATAATTTCAAATTTTTCAGGTTTTTTGTATATTTATTTTTTTCTAACAAATATATTTAACTATAAAATTAAAATTCAGTAGTTAAACTCTTCATAATGCAGAAATGGATGGCTTGATTGTATAGAAAAATGAGTCTTTCACTTACACCATTCTTGAAAATAATAGTGTATGTTTGAAATTTAAGTCATTAATTAGTTGCTTTTGAAGGCAATCTATTTGAAATATGTAATTTCCTGATGTTATCTGCATTGTGTTAAGAAAAAAAGAATAGGCTATAAAATCAATTTTTGTAAAAAAATAATGTACAGTTTTAAGTTGTGTACAGAAAAAGGAAGAGCGTACACAGTCTTAGAGTGGAATATACCTCTAGTACAGTGTATGTGTTAATTCCAACTCTTGAGCAAAGAAATGAGTATTTACCATCTTTCCTATAACACATAAATGTATTATTCCTGTTCTAAAGACACTGTATATTTATGACCTTATTTGGACATTATTAGACACTGGTTTCTTAGTAAAGCACAGTAACTTGGATCAGATTCTTTGTAACGGAAACACTTAAACATGTATTAGTAATACCAATATATTTAGATTTTATATTTTTATAATTTAGCTTCTATACATTGCAGAAGTTGAATTAAGAAATTTAAGTCATCACCATATTTTTGTTTTCTTTACCACTTGGGAAAATAATCCTCTTTGAGGCGGTAACACTATGTATGTACTGTTGATAGGCCAGAAAGAAATGTTGGCAGTTGTCTTAGGTAAGCAATAAAAACATCTCAAATTTACTGAAAATTCAGAAATATAACTTAACATGCATGGAAAGTGTAAACCAATTTAGGTATTTGTATTTCTAAGTACCAAACCCTAATATTCCCTCCCTCAACTCCAACATTCTCAAGTCCCAGATGAAAAGTTTAAGTGGAGCATTAGTTTAAATATTCAGTCTAATCAGAGACTCACAGCCCTGGGCGATAGGCAATACATACATAACTTTCTAAAATTTTATCCTTTGTGACCTGCTATAGTGGCATTGGACTATTTTCTGCATGTATTATAAACTGAAGATTTTTTTGGCCTTATTTCAATTGTTTTTATTGCACAGCTTCACTACAAATTTAAAGACTGCTGGCATTATTATAAAACTATCTTCCTCCTTCAGTGTAAGTAAATGTGGAATATTTGTGAGCTGGATTAGGTAACATCTGAGACTTGGGATTGACTAAATTTAGTTATCACCTGGAAATGAATTACATAAGATACAGTAATCAGAGAAAATACCTTTGTGCAGCATGTATGTTAACATCTAGAACTGTCCCTCATCTGCAGTGCAGTAGATGAATCAGACATTTTAAGAAATGTATTCAAATACCATTTTTATCTTATATGTTAGCAGCATTTACATGTTTTCAAATATGATTTGTAATATAATTTCTCCAGTTAACAGTGTTTACTTCAATTCTGACATTCCATTTTATACATCTATACCTACTGTATATCTCTATCAAATGTCAGCTGGAAGTGGCTTTTTCAGTTTTCTACTTAATGAAAACAGATTTATTCTGAATGTTTTTGTGACCTGAAATTTATTTTTGAATAGGTTGAAAGGACCAAGATACTTGAGTGATTAAAGGGCTGTAAGTGTTTTGCTTATATGCAGGAGTTACATGATTTTAAAAGTCATAGGGGAAGTAGTTTTATCATCTGATTACTCCTATAAACCTAAAAAGTATTTCTAATATAACAGGTTGAGCAGTGGTTTTGTTACACTTAGGCAAGAATTTATTTTCCCATTAAAATTTGAAAAATACACCTTTCTTTGCTTCTACCCTTGCAGTTTCCCTTAGTTCCCTGATTTCCAAGTGATCTGAACTAAAATTAATACTACATTTACTAAGAAACTATTTTTGTTAATTATACTGAGCAAAGCGCTCCAAATGAAAAGTCATCATGAACTATATATAGTACCCAAGAAGAGGTCAAATTGAGTCAGAAGACTGTAAGTACCACTTTTGGCGCTCCAGAGATAAACCTTGTACACACTGCAGTAAAACAGTGAGTAGAAAATATGAGCTATAAATAGATATTATTTTTAGTTTTGAAAGCTCTGTGTTGAAACACTTTTTTAATGCAGATAAAAATTATCAGGAAATTAACCTTATGGCACAGACCAAATACTTAGTGCACGGCTGAGTTTCTACAATTCAAGGAGCCAAGAAAAATAGGTTCAAGATGGAATATACTACATGCATATAAGGCAGATGCACACACGCTGGTTACTTTAACATTGTGTGTGTTGATTAGTCACAATGATAGACTATAAAATGAGACAATACAACGTTACATTTTTGGACCATATTAAAACTGCAAGAAGACAGGGGTCTTATTGAAGATCTTTTAGAAAACTTAAATCCTGTCACAGGACATTTAGACATGTGTAGAATGTAGCTCAATTTTTAAAAAATAACTGACCTAGAGGGTGAAATTTGAAACTGACACATTTTCAAATTAAGATTATGCTTATTTTGTACAGAAAACAATGTTTAAACACAAGCAGATCTGTTGTATGTAATAAGTAACACAGAGTTTTAAAACAAATTAATTATTTAGCTTTATTGAAGTTTGTTTTTTTCTTTCCAAACCTGGAGTATCATATTATAAACAGCAGTCTCACACCAGAATAGCAGTGCCCTTTCTTTTTGTACATATTGATTGGACCTTTCTTTACTGTTACGTGGACACTTTCTATGTTAGTTTTGATGCATAATTCTTTGAATCCTTTTATACAAACTAGAATGTACGTGTAAGAATTCCTGTCCCTGCAATGTAGTAACTACAAACTTATTTTTAAATAAATAGAAAACTTGTTTTTCTAAGCTATTTTGTAGAGCCTCATGATTTATTATTTGGTTTTTTAAGTTTTTTTGGCAACACATAAAGCACTTAGTACGTAATTTCAACAAGCTGCTTACCAAAGTGGTTATATGGCAGTTACCATTATGTAAATGCTGGTTCATTAGAGTTTCCAGTGCCCTGTGTGTTTTGCAAAGTATGAAAACTGTCAGTTAAAAGATTTTTGGGTGCTGAAATGTAATTTAATTCCAAAACAACTGAAGGTCAAAAACTTATATGCTTTTTTATGTGTACATTTAATAAAACAATTTCATTGGTTTCTTACCGTAAGTTAACTGCGATGAGTGATAAATACTTCAATATTCAGATACTTTCGTAAGAGATACATTTCAGTGGAACACTTTGCATAAATATTTTCTCAAAAATATGCAATTTCTGGGAAAAAAGGAATGATGAAAGAATTTCACTTACTTGTATTTAAGTTCATAGAGTTACTGCAGTTTTCCTAGAAATTGTGTCAGATTGTCATGCTTTTTTTTAACTTACTAAGAATCCCAATTTTAGCATGAAGACTATTAGATACGAATACATAAGACTATAACAATTCAAATTAAGCACATGGAGTGATTTGTAATTTTGTGTTAATTTCTCCCTAAGATGTTTTGTTAAAATGATTTTGTATAAAATAAATTTCTAAGTTGAGGAAGGCAGGTAAAAAAAATTCCAGATAACCTTTTCTTTCTGAAGTCTGCTAATAACAATACCTAGTATATACTTAGAAGAACCAGCCAAGAAAAATTAACTTTCAGCAACCACTCTTTACTCGTTTCTCTTTTGTAATAATACCAATTTTATGACCCAAGATTCCCCAGTATTTAATGGAAGAAAGAATAAAGACCAAAGCGCAAAACCTCTGTTACTTGCAATATAGTACTTTGTGTTTGTAATCAATGTGTGGTAAATTTAACACATTTACCACTTACTGATTAGTCTTTGGGAAAAGAATGGTGGAAGTCATTCAATGAAATACCTTTCTACCATATTGGTTAGACATACTGGCAGCACAGTGTAATGAAAAGAACTGGCTTGGAGTTGGGAAATGGAAATTTGACTTTCATTCCTGACAGGAAGTAGAGGAACCCCAGCAAAGTCATATCTCAGAGCTTCATTTTCCTCATCTGTAAAGTTTTGAAAGTTGGTTAAATTATCTGTGAGATCTAATTCTGTTCAAATAGCGAGTGGTGATAATCTCATTTGTATATTGTCCTCTGTATTCATGGCTCAACTTTGGCTTTTATATTTAGTCCCTGAATAGAATACATCATTTAATGTGTAGTTTCCAGACAAGCTGTGTCTTGCGGCCATGACCTTATTGTTGTAAGTGTGAGGTTTTCTGAACCCTTAGAAGAAGGACTTTTAATGTTTTCACAACACACTATTGTATTGCTATAAATTGTGAATTGCTTTAAAAATACATGTTTACTAATAAAAAGAAGTACAGGCACACTTTATTTTATTGTGCTTTGCATTATTGCACTTTGCAGATAACTGGTAACCCTTCATCCAGCAAGACTGTCAGTACCATTTTTTCCAACAGCAGGTGATAACTTCATGTGTCACATTTTGGTAATTGCAATATTTCCAACTTTTAAAATATTCCATCTGTTCATGGTGATCTGTGATCAGTAGTCATTTATGTTACCACTGTAATTGTTTTGAGATGCCAAAAACCACACCCATATAAGATAGTTAATACATGTTCTGTGTGTTTTGACTGTTCCAATGGCCATTCCCCCATCTCTCTCCCTCTTTTTGGGCCTTCTATTCCCTGAGATACACCAATATTTAAATTAAACCAGTCAGTCACCCTACCGTGGCTTCTAAGTGTTCAAGTGAATAGAAGAGTCTGAAGTCTCTCACTTTCATCAAAAACTGGCTATGATTAAGCTTAGTTAAAAAGGCATGTCAAAAGCCAAGAGAGGCTGAAAGCTGGAACTATTGTGCCAAACAGCCAAGTTGTGTAAGCAAAGGAAAAGTTATTGAAGGAAGTTAAACATGCTACTTCAGTGAACATATGAATGATAAGAAAGCAAAGCAACCTTATGGCTGATAAGAAGAAAGGTGCAGTGGTCTGGATAGAAGATCAAATCAGCCACAATATCCCCTGAAGCCAAAACCTAATCCAGAGAAGGCCATTAAAGCTCTTCAATTCTGTAAAGGTGAGAGGTAAGAAAGCTGCCAAAAAAAAAAAAAAAAATTGGAAGCTAGCAGAGGTTAGTTCATGATGGGTTTTTTGTTGTTGTTGTTTTTTGTTTGTTTTGCCTTTTGTTTTGTTTTTTGAGACAGTTTTGCTCTTGTTGCCCAGACTGGAGTGCAATGCTGCGATCTCAGCTCACTGAAACCTCCGCCTCCCAGGTTCAAGCGATTCTTCTGCCTCAGCCTCCTGCGTAGCTGGGATTACAGGCCCCTGCCACTATGCCCAGCTAATTTTTGTAATTTTAACAAGAGATGGGGTTCACCATGGTGGCCAGGCTGGTCTCAAACTCCTGACCTTGTGATCTGCCCGCCTCAGCCTCCCAAAGTGTTAGGATTACAAGTGTGAGCCATCGCGTCTGGCCTGGTTCATGATGTTTAAGGAAAGAAGCCATCTCTGTAATAAAAGTGCAAGGGGGTGCTGATGAAAAAGCAAGTTATCCAGATGTTTTAGCTAATATTATTGATGAAAATCTACACAAACTTTCAATGCAGATGAAACAACCTTATATTGGTAGAAGGACCAATGCAGGACTTTCATAGCTAGAGAGAAGTCAATGCCTAACTTCAAAGGACAGGCTCTCATTGGGGGCTAATGCAGCTGGTGTTAAGATGAAGCCAGTGCTTCTTTACCATTCCAAAAATTCTAGGGCCCTTAAGAATTATATTAAATCTAACCCGACTGTGCTCTATCAATGGAACAACAAAGCCTGCATGACAGCCCATCTGTTTACAGCACGGTTTACTGAATATTTTAAGTCCATTGTTAAGACCTACTTTCCAGGGGGAAAAAAAAAAAAAAAAGGTTCCTTTGAAAATACTACTGCTTGTTGACAACCTGGTCACCCCAGAACTCTGATGGTAGTGTGCAAGGTGATTAGTGTTGCTTTCATGCCTGCTAACACAACATCTGTTCTGCACCTCACAGATCAAGGAGTAATTTTGATTTTCAAGACTTGTTATCTAAGAAATACATGTTGTAGGCCAGGCACAGTGGCTCATACCTGTAATCCCAGCACTTTGGGAGTCCAAGGTGGGTGGATCACCTGAGGTCAGGCGTTTGAGACCAGCCTGGCCAACGTGGTGAAACCCCATCTCTACTAAAAATACAAAAATTAGCCAGGCTTAGTGGCGCATGCCTGTAATCCCAGCTACTCAGGAGGCTGAGGCAGGAGAATTGCTTGAACCCGGGAGGCGGAGGTTGCAGTGAGCTGAGAGTGCGCCATTGCACTCCAGCCTGGGCAACAACAGTGAAACTCCATCTCAAAAAAAAAAGAAAAGAAATACATGTTGTAAGGCTATAGCTTCCAGAGATTCCTCTGAGGAATCTGGTCAAAGTACATTGAAAACCTGGAAAGAATTCACCATTCTAGATGCCATTAAGAACGTTCATGATTCATTGGAAATAAAAATATCAACTTTAACAGGAATTTGGAAGAAGTTAATTCCAACCCTCATGGATGATTCCGAGGGTTCAAGAATTCAGTGGCAGAAGTCACTGCAGACGTCGTGGAAATACCGCGAGAACTAGAATTGGAAAGTGGAGCCTAAAGATGTGACTGAATTGCTGCAATCTCATGATAAAATTTGAATGGCTATGGTGTTGCTTCTTATGGATGAGCAAAGTTTCTTGAGATTAAATCTCATCTTAGTGAAGATGCTGTGAACATTGTTGAAATGACAACAAAGAATGTAAATACTACATAAACTTAATAAAGCAGCAGCTGTTTGAGAGGATTGAGTCCAATTTTAAAAGTTCTGTGGGTAAAATGCAATCAAACAGCATTGCATGCTACAAAGAAATCTTTTGTGAAAGTAAGAGTCCAATGGATGCAGCATACTTCAGTGTTATCTTAAGAAATTGACACAGCCACCCCAACCTTCAGCAACCACCACCCTGATCAGACAGCAGGCATCAATACTGGGGCGAGACCCTCCACCAGAAAAAGATTCTGACTTTCTGAAAGCTCAGATGATCATTAGCATTTTCTAGCAATAAAGTATTTTTAAACTAAAGTATGTACATTGTTTTTAAGACATAATTCTGTTGCACATGTAACAGAATAACTATGGTATAAACATACTTTTACATGCACCAGGAAACAAAAAGTTTGTGTGATTTGCTTTATTGCAGTATTTGTTTTATTTTGGTGGTCTGGAATCAAACCCACAATATCTCCAAGGTATACCTGTACTAAAGTTCATGATTTTCCAGGGACCTATGGGAAATCTCCAAGATAGTTTTAGTGTAAAATATCCTAATTCTTTTTCTTGTTTTTTGAGACAGGGTCTCTCTCTCTCACCCAGACTGGAGTGCAGTGGCACAAATCATAGCTCACTGCAACCTTGAACTCCTGGGCTCAAGCAATCCTCCTGCCTCAGCCTCATGAGTAGCTGGGACTACAGGTAGACACTACCTCACCAGGCATTTATTGATTGATGAATTGATTGAATGTAGAGACAGGAATTTCACTGTGTTGCCCAGGCTGGTCTCAAACTCCTGGACTAAAGCAATCCTCTTACTTTGACCTTCCACAGTGCTAGGATTACTTGCATGAACCACTAAGTCCAGCCTCATCCTGAAATTTTTATCTCATTTTTTCTAAATTTAAGATCCACTTAAGTGGTAAAACAGAATCAGTGGCTTTCAGAGAAAAATTAATCTTTTGATTAAGATAGGATATTGCGTACCTGAGAATAATAGTTGGTTTTCTATTTAATTATTTTTTATTTTTATTTTTATTTTTATTTTTGAGACAGAGTCTCCCTCTGTTGCCCAGGCTGGAGTGCAGTGGTGCGATCTCAGCTCACTGCCATCTCCATCTCCCCAGTTCAAGTGATTCTCCTGCCTCAGCCTCCCAAGAACTGGGACTACAAACACTCAACACCTCAACCAGTTAATTTTTGTATTTTTAGTAGAGACAAGGTTTCACCGTGTTGGCCAGGTCTCAAACTCCTGACCTCAGGTGATCCGCCCGCCTCGGCCTCCCAAAGTGCTGGGGTTATAGGTGTGAGCCACCGTGCCCAGCCACACAGTTGTATTTCTCTGTCACTATTGTTCTTAGTTTAGTGTCAGCTACCTATATGAATCACAAATTTTAATGAAAATAACAAGTTTCACAGAGAAAACTGAAAGGATGGTGATTTAAAACTATCATATGCAAGTATTTTTATAGAACAGCAAATCTCAATATACATAGCACAATTTTTTTAAACCTCGAATTTGCAAAAATGAACATTTTTACTAAAAATATGACTTGAAGACAGCAACTCCATAGTGTACAAATATAAGAAACAAGTGTGTATACACTTAAAATTATTCACAGTGAGCAGTATTTCAGTGTTGCTTATAACTGAAATGTACTCAATTTTAAGTTACCTGAGGATCTTTGAAATTATGTTCAAACTGACATGCTATAGAACAATTACGTTTATAAAAAACTTTGGCAAGGCTGGGCATGATGGTGCACACCTGTTATCCCGGCAGTCTGGGAGGCCAAGAACTCTGAGCCCAAGAGTTCAAGACCAACCTGGGCATTATGGTGAAACCCTGTGTCTACAAAAAAATTAGCTGGGCATGGTGGCACATGCCTCTAATCCCAACTACTCAGAAAGTTCACGTAGGAGGGATGCTTGAGCCCGGGAGGTTGAGGCTGCTGTGAGCTGAGATAGTTCCACTGCACTCCAGCCTGAGTGACAGAGGGAGAGCCTGTCTCAAAAAACAAAAACAAAAAAACAGTGTCAGAATTATGACTCTATTTATTTGAACACGTGTTTTATGTTTTTAGCTACTCCAAATATTATGTAAAAGTAATGTTGGCTTATATGTTCAGTGGACCAATAGAAGAAGTTTAGGTACCCCAGACTAACTTGTCTCTTCTTAAGAAAGCAAACCCAATCTTAATTTAACAAATTAAGTGTATGCTTATATTATATTCCACACTTACACAGGAAAAAAAGCCATTTTAAAAATATAATTTCAACTTTTATTTTAGATTCAGAGGGTACATGAGCAAGTTTGTTAACCAGGTATACTGCTGAGGTTTCGGGTACAATTGATCCTATAATCCAGGTACCAAGCATAGTACCCATAGTTTTTCCATGCTTGTCACCCTCCTTCCTTCCCCCATCTACTAGTCCTTAGTGTCTACTGTTTCCATTGTTATATCCATGAGTAACCAGTTTAGCTCCTACTTATAAGTGAGAACCTGTGGTATTTGGCTTTCCTGTTTCTGCATTAATTCACTTAGGACAGTGGCCTTGAGGTGCATCTATGTTGCTGCAAATGACATGACTTCATTTCTCATGGCTGCTTAGTATCCCATGTTATGTATGTACCACATTTTATTTATCCAACCCACCTTTGATGGGCACCTAGGTTTATTCCATGTCTTTGCTATGGTTAATAGTGCTGTGATGTAAAACCTGCCAAGATTGATCATTAAGAAATCCAAAACTTCAACAGACCAATAACAAGTAATGAGATTAAAGCCATAATAAAAAGTCTGCCGGTAAAAAAAAAAAAAAAAAAAATGAAGGCTGGGACCTGATGGCTTCACTGATGAATTCTACCAAACATTTAAAGAAGAACTAACACCAATCATACTGAAACTATTCCAAAAAATACAGGGGGAGGGAATACTTCTAAACTCATACTATGAGGCCAGTATTCCCCTAATACCAAAACAAGACAAAAACACGTCAAAAAAAAAGAAAACTGCAGGCCAATATCTCTGATGAATATTGGTGCAAAAATCCTCAACAAATACTTGCAAACTGAATTCAACAATAAGTGAAAAAGACCATTCGTTAGAACCAAGCGGAATTTGTTCCTGGGATGGAAGGATAGGTCAACATGTACAAATCAATCAGTATAATACAGCACAGAATGACAAAAACCATATGATCGTTTCAATTGATGCCAAAAAAGCATTTGATAAAATTTAACATCCCTTCATGATAAAAATACTCAAGAAACTGGATATAGAAGGAACATATCTCAACATAATAAAAGCTATATATGACAGACCCACAGCTAGTATCATACTGAGTGGGGAAAAACTGAAAGCCTTTCCTTAAAAATCTGGAACACAACAAGGACACTGTCACCATTGCTATTCAACATAGTACTGAAAGTCCTAGCTAGAGCAATCAGACAAGGAAAGGAAATAAAGGGCATCCAAATTGGAAAGAAATAAGTCAAATTATTCTTGTTTGCAGATAACATCATCTTATATTTGCAAAACCTGAAGACTACACACACACACACAAAAACTATTAGAACTGAAATGCAAATTCAGTAAAGTTGCAGGATACAAAATCAACCTACAAAAATCAGTAGCATGTCTGTATGCCACCAGTGAACAATCTGAAAAAGAAATAAAACAAATAATCCCATTTATAATAACCACAAATAAAATTAAATACCCAGGATTAACCAAAGAAGTGAAAGATCTCTATAATGAACACTAAAACACTAGTGAAAGATATTGAACAGAACACAAAAATGGAAAGATTCCATGTTCATAGATTAGAAGAATTAATATTGTTAAAATGTCCATACTACCCAAAGAATCTACAGATTCAAAACAAGCCCTATCAAAATACCAATGACATTCTTCACAGAAATAGCAAAAACAATCCTAATATTTATATAACATCACAAAAGGCCCAGAATAGCCAAAACTATTATAAGTAAAAGGAACAAAACTGGAGGAATCACATTATCTGACTCCAAATTATACTACAGAGCTATAGTAAGCAAAGCAGCATGGTACTGGCATAAAAACAGACACACAGAGACCAATGGCACAGAATATAGAACCCAGAAAAAAATCCACACATGTACAGCGAATTCATTTTTAATAAAAGTGCAAGGAACATACAGTTGGGAAAAGACAGTCTTTTCAATAAATGGTGCCTGGAAAACTGGATATTCATATGCAGAAGAATGAAACTAGACCCTTATCTCTCACTGTATACCAAAATCAAATCAAAATGCATTAAAGGCTTAAATCTAAGATCTCAAACTATGAAACGACTACAAGAAAACATTAAGGAAACTTTCCAGGACATTGTTCTGGACAAAAATTTCTTGAGTAACACATAACCACAGATAACCAAAGCAAAAATGGACAAATGGGATCACATCAAGCTACAAAGCTACTGCACAGCAAAGGAAACAATCAGCAAAGTGAAGAGACAACCCACAGAATGGGAGAACATATTTGTAAACTACCCATCTGACAAGGGATTAATAACCAGGAGCTCAAACACCGTTATAGGAAAAAGATCCAATAATCTGATTTTAAAATGGACCAAAGATTTGAATAGACATTTCTCAGAAGACATACAAATGGCAAACAGGCATATGAAAAGGTGCTCAATATCACTGATCAACAGAGAAATGCAAATCAAAACTACAATGGGATATCATCTCACCCCAGTTAAAATGGCTTTTATCCGAAAGACAGGCAATAACAAATGTTGGCGAGGATGTGGAGAAAAGGGAATTGCATACACTGTTGGTGGGAATGTGAATAGTACAACCACCATGGAGAACAGATTGCAGGTTCCTCAAAAAACTAAGAACTGAGCTACCATATGATCCAGCAATCCCACTGCTGGGTATACACCCAAAAAGAAAGGAAATCAGTATATCCAAGAGATACCTGCACGCCCATGTTTGTTGTAGCACTGTTCACAGTAGCCAAGATTTGGAAGGAACCTAAGTGTCCATCAACAGATGAATGGATAACAAAATGTGGTACATATACACAATGGAGTACTATTTGGTCATAAAAAAGAATAAGATCCTGTCATTTGCAACAACATAGATGGAACTGAGGTCATTATGTTAAGAGAAATAAACCAGGCACAGAAAGACATCACATGTTCTTACTCATTTGTCAGATGTAAAAATAAAAACAGTTGAATTCATGGAGACAGGGAGTAGAGAATGGTTGTCAGAGGCTGAGAAATGTAGTGGGAGGGTGTTGGGGAGGTGGGGATGGTTAAGGGGTACAAAAAATTGAAACAATGAATAAGACCTAGTATTTGATAGCACAACAGGGTGACTATAGTCAATAATAATTTAATTGTACATTTTAAAATTTCTTAAATTTTATATACATACTTGGATAATTTGTGACACAAAGGATAAATACTTAAGGAGATGGACACCCCATTTTACATGATGTGATTATTACACATTTCATGTCTGTATCAAAACATCTCATGTATCCCATAAATATATACATCTACCATGTACCCAGAAAAATTAAAATAAAAAATCGAAAACAAATAGTGCCGTGACGAACATACGAGTGCATGTGTCTTTTAGTAGAATGATTTTCTTCCGGATATGTACCCAGTAATGGGATTGCTGGATCAAATGGTAGTTCTGTTTTAAGTTCTTTGGAAAATCTCCAAACTGCTTTCCACAGTGGGTGAACTAATTTACATTCCTGCAAACAGTGTATAAGCATTCCTTTTTCTTTGCAGCCTCACCAGAATCTGTTGTTTTTTGACTTTTTAGTAATAGCCATTCTGACTGGTGTGAGATGTTATCTCATTGTGGTTGTGATTTGCATTTCACTGATGGTTACTAACGTTAAGTAGTTTTTGATTTTCACACTCTTCCCACCCTCCACCCTTAAGTAGGTCCAAGTGTCTATTATTCCTTCTTTGTGCCCATGTTTAATGAGTGTTTATTTTCCACTTATAAGAAAGAACATACAGTATTTGGTTTTCTGTTCCTGTGTTAATTTGCTTAGGATAATAGTCTTGAGGTACATCCATGTTGCTACAAAGGACATGATTTTGTTCTTTATTATGGCTGCATAGTATTCCATGGTGTATATGTATCACATTTTCTTTATCCAGTCCGCCAGTGATTGGCATCTAGGTGGAATCCATCTTTTTGATATTATGAATACTGCTGTGATGAACATATATGTGCATATGTCTTTATGACAGAATGATTTATATTCCATTGGGAATATACCTAGTGATGGGATTGGTAAGTTGAATAGTAGTTCTCTTTTTAAATTCTTTGTGAAATCTCCAAATTGCTTTCCATAGGGGTTGAACTAATTTACATTCCTACCAGCAGCAGTGTGTAAGCGTTTCCTTTTCTCTGCAGCCTTGCCAGAATCTGTTGTGTTTTGACTTTTTAATAGTAACTATTCTACTGGTGTGAGATGGTATCTCATTGTGATTTTGACTTGCATTCCTCTAATGATTGGTAATGTTGAGCATTTTTTCACATGCTTGTTGGCCACGTGTATGTCTTTGAGAATTGTACATTCATGTCTTCTGTCATTTTTTGAATGAGATTGTTGGTTTTTTGCCTGTGGATTTGTTTACGTTTCTTACAGATTCTAGATATTAGAATTTTGTCAGATGCATAGTTTGCAAATATTTTCTCCCATTTTGTAGGTTGTTTACTCTGTTGAGATATATATATATATATATCTCCACACTTTTTTTTTTTTTTTTTTTTTTTTTGCTATGCACAAGCTCTTTAGTTTAAGTCCCACTTGTCAATTTTTGTTTTCGTTTCAATTGCTTTTGGAGTCTTTGTCATGAAATCTTTAACATCTCAAGAATACTACTTGAGATGTCGGCCCACCTCAAGAATGGTATTTCCTAGGTTTCCTTCTAGCGTTTTTATATTTTAGGTTTTACATTTATGTCTTCAATCCATCTTGAGTTGATTTTTGTATGTGGTGAAAAGAATGAGCCTGGTTTCAGACTTCTGCATGTGGATAGCCTGTTATCCTAGCACCATTTATTAAATAAGGAATCCTTTCACTGTTGCTTGTTATTTTCATCTTTGTCAAAGACCAGCTACAGATGGCTGTAGGTGTATGGCATTATTTCTGGGTTCTCTATTCTGTTGCATTGGTCCATGTGTCTGTTTTTGTACCAGTACCATCCTATTTTGGTTACTGTAGCCTTGTTTGAAGTCAGGTAATATGACTCCTTTGGATTTGTTCTTTTTGCTTAGGATTGCTTTGGTTATTTGGCTCTTTTTTGGTTCCATATGAGTTTAAAATAGTTTTTTCCAAATTTTTGAAATTTTAAAATTTGAGATGGAGTCTTGCTCTGTTGCCAGGCTGGAGTGCAGTGGCATGATTTCGGCTGACTGCAATCTTTGCCTCCCAGATTCAAGTCATTCTCCTGCCTCAGCCTCCTGAGTAACTAGGATTACAGGCATGCACCACCACACCCAGCTAATTTTTGTATTTTTAGTAGAGACAGGATTTCACCATGTTGGCCAGGATGGTCGCAATCTCCTGACCTCGTGATCCACCCACCTTGGCCGCTGAAAGTGTTGGGATTACAGCCATAAGCCACCACGCTCCACCCAAATTAACTTTTTGATGTGCTGCTGGGTGCAGTTGGCTAGTATTATGTTGAAGACTTTTGTGTCTAAGTTCATCAGGGATGTTGGCCCATAGTTTTCTTTTTTCATTATGTGTTTTCCAGCTTTTGTCATCCTGTCTACATAGAATGAGTCAGGGAGGAGTCCCTCCTACTTGATTTTTTTGGAATAGTTTCAGTAGAATTGGTACTTTGCACATCAGGTAGAATTTGCTGTGAATTCATCTGGTCTGGGGAGTTCGTTGGTTGGTAAGTTTCTTACTGCTGATTCAATTTTGGAACTTGATATTGATCCATTCAGGGTTTCAGTTTCTTCTTGATTCACTCTTAGGAGGTTGTGTTTCCAGGAATTTATCCATTTTCTCTAGAGTTTCTAGTTTGTGTGTATACAGATGTTCATAATAGTCTCTGATAATCTTTTGTATTTCTGTAGGGTCAGTTGTAATGCTAACTTTGTAATTTCTAATTGTGCTTTTTTGGATTTTCTCTCTTTTTTTTTCTTTGTTAAACTAGCTACTGGTCTATCCATCTTGTTTATCCTTTCAAAGAGCCAGCTTTTGGTCTTGTTGATTCTTTATGGATTTTTGGGTCTCAATTTCATTCAGTTCTGCTTTGATTTTAGTTATTTCTTTTCTTTTGGTCACTTTTGGGCTAGTTTGTTCTTGTTTTTCTAGTTCCTCTTGGTGTGAGTCAGATCATTTACTTGTGATCTTTCTAACTCATTGAGGTCTTCAGTGCTATAACCTTTATCTTAACCCTGCCTTTGCTGCATCTCAGAGATTTTGGTATGTTGTATCTCTGTTTTCCTTTATTTTAAAGAACTTTAAATTACTGCTTTAATTTTGTTGTTTACTTGAAAGTCATTTAAGAACAAGTTGTTTAATTTCCCTGTAATTGTGTGGCTTTGAGAGATCTTCTTGGTATTAATTTCTATTTTTATTCCACTGTGGTCATAGAGTATGGTTGGTATGATTTGAATTTTTGGAATTTATTGATACTTGCTTTATGGCCAAGTATGTGGTCAATCTTGGAGTATGTTTCATTTGCAGATGAGAAGAACTATATTCTGTGGTTGATGACTGGAGTATTCTGTAGTGCTTATTACATCCAATTGTCAAGTATCTAATTTAAGTCCATAATTTCTTTTAGTTTTCTGCCTTAATGATCTGTTTAGTGTTGTCAGGAGGGTGTTGAAGTCCCCCACTATTATTGTGTGGCTGTCTAAGTCTTGTTATAGGTCTAGAAGTATTTTTTTTATGAATCTGGGTTCTCCAGTGTTGGGTGTATATATATTTAGGATAGTTGTCTTCTTGTTGAATTGATCTCCCTATCAATATGTAACACCTTTCTTTGTCCCCCCACCCCCGTTTTTTTGTTTGTTTGTTTTTTACTGTTTTTGGTTTAAAATCTGTTTTATCTGATATAATAATCATGACCTCTGCTTTTTTTTCTGTTTGAGTAATAAATCTTTCTCCAGCTCTTTACTTTGAGCCTATGAGAGTCATTACATGTATGAAGGGTCTCTTGAAGACAGCAGATAGGTCTTGTCTTTTTATTCAACTTGTCTCTGTCTTTTAAGTGGGGCATTTAGACTATTTGCATTCAGGGTTAATATTGATATGTGTATACTGGGTTAATATCGATATTTTAAAAATGTATTTTTTTTGAGTGGGGTCTTACTCTGTCACTCAGGATGGAGTGCAGTGGCATGATCATGGCTCACTGCAGCCTCAAACTTCCAGGCTCATGCAATCCTTCCACCTCGGCCTCCCCAGTGGCTGGGACCACTGGTGTGTGCCACCATACCTAGCTAATTTTGTATTGTGTTTACAGATGGGGTCCCTCTATGTTGCCTAGACTGGTAACAAATACCTGGGCTCAAGCAAGATATGTGAGGTTTTGATCCTATCATGAAGTTATTAGGTAGTTGCTCTGTAGTTTCTACTGTGTGGCCTATGTACTTAGGTGTGATTGTGGGCTATGTACTTAAGTGTGTTTCGTGGTAGCAGTTATCATTCTTTCATTTCCATGTTTAGAACTCCTGTGAGGATCTCTTGTAAGGCTGACCTAGTGATAATGAATTCCCCTAGCACCTGCTTGTCTAGAAAAGATTTTATTTCTCCTTCACTTATGAAGCTTAGTTTGGCAGGATATGAAATTCTTGGTTAGAATTTCTTTTCTTTAAGAATGCTGAAAATAGGCACCCAATGTCTCCTGCTGTGTTAGCTTTCTGCTGAGAAGTCTACTGTTAGTCTGATGGCATTCTCTTTGTATATATCTGACCTTTTTCACTAGCTGCCTTTAAGATTTTTTTTTTTTTTTTAGTGTTCAGTTTGACAGTCTGGTGACTATATGTCTTAGCAATGTTCATTTTGTGTAGTATCTCACAGGTGTTCTCTGAATTTCTTGTATCTGGATGTCTACCTGTATCAAGATTAGAAACATTTTCTTGAATTATTCCTTGAAATATGTTTTCCACATTGTTTACATTTTCTCTTTCTCTCTCAGGAATCCCAACAATTTGTAAGTTTGGTTGCTTTACACTCTTCCACACTTCTCAAAGACTTTGTTCAGTTTAAAAAAATCATTTTTTCTTTACTTTTGTCTGGCTAATTTGAAAGACCTGTCTTCAAAATCTGATTTTTTCTCTTCTGCTTGGTCTAGTCTATTGATAAAGCTTTCCATTGTATTTTAAAATTTTTTAAGTGAGGTTTTCAATTCCAGAAGCTCTAGTTGACTTATTTTTAAAATGTTTATCTCCTCCTTCATTTCCTGAATTGCTTTAGAAGATTTTTTGTGTTTATTTTCAACCTTGTCTTGGATCTCATTGAGCTTCCTTTCAATTCCATGTTTTGAATTCTTGATCTGTTATTTCTGAGTTTCCATTTTGTTTAGGAACCACTGCTGGAGAGCTGGTGTGATCCTTTGGCGGTATCACTACATTCAGATTTTTCACAGTGCCAGAATTCTTGCACTGGTTTCTTCTCATCTGAAGACACTGGAACTTCTAATTTTTTTTTTTTTTTTTTTATAAGATGGAGTCTCACTCTATTGCCCAGGCTGGAGTGCAGTGACACATTCCTGGCTCACTGCAACCTCCACTTCCTGAGTTCAAGCAATTCTCCTGCCTCAGTCTCCCAAGCAGCTGGGACTACAGGTGTGTGCCACCATGCCCAGCTATTTTTTTTTTTTTTTTGTATTTTTGTAGAGTGCTCTGATGTCTGGAGATCTGCCTGGGCTTTTCTCTAACCACTCTGTTTCTTTTCTAGCTCTTTGTTCACCTAGATATAGATTTTTCTATACTAGCTGTCTAGTTCAAGTGCCAAACTCATTGATAGTAACAATAATGACTAACACAACTAATTAAACACTAGGTGTTAGGCACTGTTCTGCATTCTTTACATGGAGTAGTCCATTTAGTCTTCACAAGTTTATGAGTCAGATACTATTATTCTCATATTATATTAGAGAAAGTAAAACACAGATAGATTAAGTAACTTCCCTCCCCCCATCACACTGCTAAATTAGTTGACAGGATTGACGAGTGACTTCTACGTGTGGATTATAATACTCCAAATGCAACTCTAAGGTTGAGTCTTATTATAAAAGGCCATTGTACAGACCACCAAGAGGATGTTCTTGCACTACACATAATCATTTTCTGATATCTAGGATTTAACAAAACTGAGGCAAGAAATAGGGTGTAGGAGCAGACAACCTGAAGACTTTCTAGAACCAAATTAAACAAACAAACAAACAAACAAACAAACAAAAAACCCAACCTTCTAAGCCCAAGTAAATGACTTTATAACTTCACTTTAGCCTCTTCATCTACATAGGAGGTACATCAAGTAACCAATGGAAACCGCTAGAGGGTATTTAAACCCCAGAAAATTCTGTAACTGGGCCCTTGAGCCACTTGCTCTGGCCGCTCACACCCTGTGGAGTGTGCTTTTGCTTTCAATAAATCTCTGCTTTTGTTCCTTCATTCTTCCCTTGCTTTGTTTGTGAGTTTTGTCCAATTCTTTGTTCAGGGACACCCTCCACTGGTAACAAAACATCATCAATCTGCCATGGATCATATTACTTTTAATTGAATTGCTAACACTATTATCTGGCCATATGGGTTTGTCCATGTCCTTCGAAAAGCAGATGCCAAGATGGAATAAAATGCACAAGGATTATAATAAAGAAAATGCCTACAAAATAAAATGGGAAGGGACCTAGGAAAGGCTGGGAGGTCTTCCAGCCTGTCATGCCACTGTGAGCCCCAAGTGAAGGAGAAAAGGAAGTAAGGTTGGATGAAGTGTCCTTGACTTCTATGTAGTCTAAGGAAGGTTTGGCAAGGCTGTTGGGGAGTCCTTGGGCCAAATTTGATCATCACAGTAGTCCCCTGTCTCCCAGGTAAGGACCAACTTAGGTATACCTGTGTACTCATTATTGGCTAGGAAAGTCTGAGGGAAGTGTGAATCCACAGCACATACACAGCAGCGAAATTCTGAGTGCAGCTGCTCAGGCCTTGGTCTAATAAACTTCCTGCAGGTGAAACTCTGTGAGGCACATTTTCTTGGCCACTATAACATGCTTTAGCATCCTAAAAGTTTTGAGCTTTATTTTAGTCATGAGGTCTATGCAACATTTTTGCTTACATTATTGCCATATTTTCCAACTTCTTGATGGATTATATTGTTAGAAATTCTGACTCACAGTCTTTGAGTCACTGTATCAATTTGCTCATAATTTAATGCATCATATGCATTGTAGCATACAGTGATCCATATCATGTGGCCAGAAGTTCACATTTGAGGCATGATGACATTTCTGCCTATAATACCTAGGTTATAAAAACCTGTAACTTAGGCCAGGTGCTGTGGCTCACACCTGTAATCCCAGCACTTTGGGAAGCCGAGGTGGGTGGATCACCTGAGGTCAGGAGTTTGAGACCAGCCTGACCAACGTGGCAAAACCCCGTCTCTACTCTAAATATAAAATTAGCCAGGCATGGTGGCACATGCCTGTAATCCCAGCTACTTGGGAGGTTGAGGCAGAAGAATCACTTGAACCTGGGAGATGGAGGTTGCAGTGAGCCAAGATCACACAACTGCACTCCAGCCTGGGCGACAGAGCAAGACTCTGTCTCAAAAAACAAAAAAAAAGAACAAAAACAAAAACAAAAACAAAAAACCAAACAAAACCAAAAACCTGTAACTTGTTAGTATTAATTGGTACTGATAAAATTTATTCATCATATTAAGCCAAATGTCATAATTACTTCATAAGTGAGTTGTTCCATCATTACATGTAGGCAGTGACAATTCATTGGAAATCTTTCTAGCAATTATAAATATGCCATATTTCACAGAAGCAGTGAAGTTGTTTAGGAGTATTGCCTTAAATTAGTTTTTTATAAGAAAGAGATAATCAACCAAGAAAACAGAAGACATGGAATTTAGACAAAACAGCTCCACTGAACATAACGCAGAAATGTCATATTACAACTGTGTAAATAATGCTTTGCATCTTGGGAAACACTCAATTTTTTTTCCCTCATATAGTTTGAATGCCTGTCTACCAATAACCCTCGTATGCAAAAGTAAGACATTTTATTTTAGAAACATGAAGGTACTATACAAATCATTTTAATGTGCTGAATATTGTGATACCAAAACTCAGATAATGGCTTCTCTTCAAAATTAAGATTCATTTTCAGGCCAGAGGTTTTAGAAAGTTAATCTTTGGGGTAACCTTTTCATAATTCTTGTCAGTTGAAAGGCAAGTTAAGAAACACTCTTTTTCTCCAGTTTTAAGATTTTTTTTCAATGTTCCTTTGCAAGTTTAAGATTACCTAGGAGTGAGTTAATTAATTTATTAATGTGCTAATCATCAATTAAAGCAAGCTTCTTTTAATTTAGTGGAACGGTTAAAATGATCGATATTACAAGTGAAGTTTGTAACATTTTGGAACATTTCATATGACTTCATATTTTGGAACACTTCAAATGACTTACGCATTTTAGCTTAGTATAATGTGATGATTACAAACATAGATTCTATATTCTGTCATATGTGGTTACTAAGAAGCAGCTAGCAAATGTCAAAAGCATAAGAATATATCATCTGTTCACTTCCTATTTGCTGCTCACTATTTTATTTTACTCAATATCAGTATTTTTCCAAGAATTCTAACAAATGCCCATTTTCTACTCCTTTGATATAAATAGTTGAAATATTCCTGGAGTGAAAAAAGTAGAGGTTTCACTTTAAATAGCCATTAATTAGTTCACACTCATCACTTTTTAGTCTAAACTGTATTTTAAAAATGCAGTCATCTTCTCAGCAATGACTTTTTTTTTTTTTTTTTTTTTTTTTTTT
>NW_012101702.1:272998-291812 GCF_000951045.1 Mandrillus leucophaeus
CAGTGGTGTAATCTTGGCTCACTGCAACTTCTGCCTCCTGGGTTCAGGCGATTCTTGTGCCTCAGCCACCCAAGTAGCTGGGATTACAGGTGTGCACCACTACGCCCAGCTAGTTTTTATATTTTTAGTACAAATGGGGTTTCACCGCATTGGCCAGTCTGGTTTTGAACTCCTGACCTCAAGTAATCCACCTGCTTCGGCCTCCCAAAGTGCTGGGATTACAGGCCTGAGCCACTGCCCGTGGCCTCAGTAATGACTTGTACTTTTTTTTTTTTTTTTTTTTTTTTTTTAAGAGAGAGTCTTGCTCTGTCGCCCAGCTGGAGTGCAGTGGTGCAATCTCATCTCATCGCAACTTTGGCTTCCAGGGTTCAAGCGATTCTCCTGCCTCAGCCTCCCAAGTAGCTGAGACTACAGGTGCATGCCACCACGCCTGGCTAATTTTTTTTTCATTTTTAGTAGAGATAGGGTTTCATCATGTTAGCCGGGATGGTCTCCATCTCTTGACCTCATGATCTGCCTGCCTTGGCCTCCCAAAGTACTGGGATTACAGGCATGAGCCACCATGCCCGGCCTTGACTTGTACTTTTGTGGAATCAATCATGATTTTGCAGTCCATTTTAGACCATGACACAGACACACATACACACCCACATATATATGCTTATAGATCCCTTATGAATTATAAACATTCAAATATTTATGTAATAAATTTAATAAACTGCAGATATTGTATATAAGTGTAAACATGGATAGTACATTTCTCTTCAACAAATCAAGAGCCTGGGTGCTAATATATTTTCTTCCACATTTCTGGTGGCATATTCTTTGTCTTTTCATACGACAATAATTTTGTAATATTTCCAAGATTCATTCACGTTTTTACATAAGGTAAAATTGATTCGTTTTTATTGCTATGTAATATGTATTGTGTGAAAACATCACAATCTAACCACTCTGTTGCCAGAAGACATGGTTGTTGTTTCCACCTTTTGCTATTAGGAACAAACCTGTTATCGACAACATTTCCTGTAGTTCCTTTGTATCACTGCAACTCACTCCCTGCACTGTTGCTGGTGGTGGTGGTGTGTATGTGTGTATACACATTTATGTGTTTATACAGCAAATCCAATTCTGATCATGTTACTTAAAACTCTACAGCTGGTGGCTTGCTACCACGGGGAATAATATTCCAGATGGCCTGGAATGACTTCAGGATACATTATTGTACTTATATAGTAATCACTACAGAAACTCAAGCAATTTTTTTGATGCTATACATCAAAATAATGTTGTTGTGAAGTGGGTTTGCTACCCCTTCCACTTTCTTTTGTCAGCAGAACCTACTCTTGTGCCTCTTTGCTCTCTATTCTGGCACTATAGAGGGTCTAAATCTGATCAGATGTAAAAATGAATCTCTTATCACCAAACTTTTCCAGGAAAAAATAAAAAGGAAATCCTCTTCCGGGAAGTGTCCCAGAAAAAACTACAATAGTGAAAAAAGCATGAGAGGAGTCACATGTCCCTGGTCTTCAATCATGGCATTGCCATTTATGAATTGCCAAGTCAATTTTCTGGTTCTCTTTGCATATCTAAAAAAGGCAAGTATGATTCCTGTATGACCTGCCCTCTAGAGTGGTGGAGAGGATCAAAAAACCAAACAAGACAAAACTCCCATGTATTTCACACTTAGTGAACACCTGCTATGTCCCAGTCACTGTACTAGATACAGAGACAAAATACATGGCCCTTTGTCACGAAGGAGCTCATAGGCTGCAGCAGTGGTTCTCAATCCTGGATGCACATCAGAATCACCTGGAGGTTTATTAAAAACCAACAACAACAAGGATGCCTGTCTGAGTTCTCTGCATCCTGGCCATGTAGATTGACAGATTAAACTCTCTTAACCTCTACATGCCCACTTGTAAATGATGAGGGTAACAGAAGCTACTTCACATGGTAGTTGTAAGTACAGTATTCATAACTTCTACTTAACCCAGTGCCTGGTACAGAGTACTCAGATAATAAATTACTGGGAATGAAGTGAGATAAATAGGTAACTAAATAGCTAGAGTAGTGATCTTGACTACATTGGAGAGAAACATGCAACTGCTGTAAGATACAAAAGGGTCATCTAATTGAACTGAGGTGGCAGTCCTGCAGGATATGCTGTTCTGAGTTTTCAACTTACAGGCAAGTAAATTATCCAGAGAAACTGGATAATTTTATTTTATTGTGTGAAAACATCAAACAGAGAAACTGGTGAGGCAATGGGGATGAGTAATATCCCAGAGGTGGGAGTGTGTTTCGTTCCCCTGGAGGAGGAGAGAAGGGTCAAGACTGGGGAAAATAAAGGGATCGGATCTTGAGGTGCCTTGAAAGGGGCAGAGGAGGTTGACCTCGGTCCCTTTGACCATCAGGAGCCACCAAAAGTTCTAAACTAGGAAGAACGCAATCAGAGTCGCATTTAAGTTAGGTCACTGCGTTCTGGCATGGATTTGCCCTGACCTGATTTTGACACTGGTGTAGGTAATTTGCAGGGGAGGTGGCCCGGTCTCAAGCAGTCGCGATAGGAATGGAGTAGGAGCCTGAGAGGAAGTTAGGGGAAAGAGGTAAAATCTACAGCTGTTGGCAGCAGAAGGAAGGCGAAGGCTGCAGAGGACACGAAGGCCATCCCGACCCTTGGCAATAACGGGCATAGGAGTGAAGTGTCAAGACCTAGGCATGGGTGTCACGGCACAAGATGAAGCTCAGGTGGACCGCGATAGATTTCGTCCAGGACCCGGTGCTAGCAGGCCAAGGACCGGTTCAGACCCCTGCAGCAGCGTCTTGGGGTGCTAACGCCCTCCGCTGGAGGTGCGCGGCTGTCCCAGGGCGGAGCGCGCACCTAGCAACCATGACAGCGCAGAACGCCCCGGAACTGCGACAGGGCGGAGGTCGGGCGGGTGTGCTTGTCCGGGGCCGTCCCCGCCGGCGAGAAGCGCTATTCAAGCATCCAAGGTCCTTGCGGCCGCCGCCTGCGCCCCACGCCGAGATGAGGGGCAGGAGCCCGGGTCATCCGCCGCCACTCGAGAAAAGGCTCCGCCCTCCGCGCCGAGAATGCTCCCTTCTCCCGGGGCTTGATAGCACTTTTTCTTGTTACGACCTAGTCCATTTCCTTAGGCATTTTGTAGCTATCGCACGACCTAGGTCTACATTGTATAATTCGTCAAACAGTAACTATTGATTCTATAAGAAATCAGTTTTTCAAATGTTATTATCAGTCTACTGCTTTCCATGAATAGTTTCTCTTGGGGGATTATGTTCTGATGCTGATTCCTGAGATAATTCTTGGATTTGTATTTCCCCTGAATATTCCACAATACCCTGGACTGTGGTGGACACACAGACTTTCAATAAATTCGTGAGAATCCATCGCGTTTTTTATGCAGGGAAAAACCACTATCCTCTTTCTCCTTCTTCTTGTAAGTGATAGGCTCTCCCAGCCACCCTGCCCTGCCCCACGTCCACTTCCCTTTTCCCCTCCGAAGGCAGGCATTCCCTCATCCCCTCTCATGGACCTTGCACCGTCATCCTAACTAGCAACTAAGTCCAGTTTCTCTCCATTACAGTCTGGCAACCCTCCTCTCCCGTGAAACTCCGAAGGGTCATCGTTAGTATTACTTAGACAAATGTCAAGGCCTGCCTTTCAGACTCCTTGTGTCCATCTTTGTGACCCACCTGAACTTTTTCATTGTTTCCCTTCCACCCTTTTCCTATATTTTTGTGGAAAACAGAATATTGTAATGAAAAGATGCCATTTAAAAATTATGAAAAATATCCAACATATAGAAATAACATCATTGATTCTGCTGAGAGTGAGAAAAAAAAAAAAAAAAAGAAAAATAACATCAAACATCTGGTCAGTATTCAAATTTCCAAATGTCTCCTGCTATAAATATTTGTTGATTTAGCATGTCTGAATCAAGATCCAAATAAACTCCACACATTGTAAGTGGTTCCCATGTGTCTTAAAGTAATCCATGGGTTCCCCCTGCATCTGGACTTCATCTTAGCCTATGTACCACTTTTTATTGTTGCTGGAGCAAATTACGATTTTTTAAAGGCCCTTCTCCTAGTGAAATGTGGGGACCTGGCAATGCTGTTCAGATTTAGAGTTGTGCAATTCTGCATTTGTCATGCCCTTAAATAGTCCAGCTTTTCGGCTTGGAATCAGGAAGTGAAAAGAGCATAGAAATACATGTCTCTTTAGTTATGTTTTAATTCAGGGCAATGTTGAAGTACTTTATGAAAGTTGTTGAGAGAAGCTAGGTTAAAATCTTTACATTTCAGGTAAAGAGAAGGAGGCTGTGCTAAGCTTCAGGCCAATCTGTTACAACTGCTCCTTGATTTACCATGAGATTATGTCTGGATAAACTCAATGTAAATTAAAAATATTGCTAAGTCAGAAGTGTGTTTTTGACTTAGGATATTTTTAACTTACAATGGGCTTGTCTGGACATATTCTTGCCATAAGTGGAGGTATATACTAAATGTGTATGGCTTTTGCACCACCATAAAGTTGAAAAATCATAAATTGAACTATCGTAAGTCAGAATCATCTGTATTTGCTTGCTTTGCCATCTTAAATCAGTAGTTTTCCTTCTCAATATACACTTTTCCCTCTTACCACTTCATATTTTCTCTGTAGTCCCAAGACTGGTCTTATGCTATTACTCCTCACAGTTTCTGATCAACGTTCTAATGCCAAAGGCTGGCTGACAAATCATCAAGGATGCTGTAGAAGAGGTTTGGGATTAGACAGAAGGTGGGCCCAGAGTTGATCCTATCTAATAGTCTCCTTTAGCTCTAGGACTGCACATACATCAAGAAATAAACCTGCTGTTGGGAAAGAACTTGAAAGGCAGATGATGACTCACCATCTTCTACCAATTAGACTACTGTTGGTGAAGAGTCAGCTGAGGGTGGCTTAAAAAAATATTGCACATTGATTTGCCACCCCATTATGTGTCTAAACCCAGAAGTTCTTCTGGTAGATGTGCACATGCTAGCAATATGTAGGCACGTACTGAACAATGACCAATGAGTGCCATTTTGGCTGGGTCTGGTGGCTTACACCTGTAATCCTAGCACTTTGGGAGGCCACGGTGGGTGGATAAGCTGAGGCCAGGAGTTTGAGACCAGCCTGGGCAACATAGTGAGACCTTGTCTCTACTAAAAATAGGAAAATTAGCCAGGTGTGTTGGTGTACACCTGTAGTCTTAGCTACTCAGGAGGCTGAGGAGCCCGGGTCATCCGCCGCCACTCGAGAAAAGGCTCCGCCCTCCGCGCCGAGAATGCTCCCTTCTCCCGGGGCTTGATAGCACTTTTTCTTGTTACGACCTAGTCCATTTCCTTAGGCATTTTGTAGCTATCGCACGACCTAGGTCTACATTGTATAATTCGTCAAACAGTAACTATTGATTCTATAAGAAATCAGTTTTTCAAATGTTATTATCAGTCTACTGCTTTCCATGAATAGTTTCTCTTGGGGGATTATGTTCTGATGCTGATTCCTGAGATAATTCTTGGATTTGTATTTCCCCTGAATATTCCACAATACCCTGGACTGTGGTGGACACACAGACTTTCAATAAATTCGTGAGAATCCATCGCGTTTTTTATGCAGGGAAAAACCACTATCCTCTTTCTCCTTCTTCTTGTAAGTGATAGGCTCTCCCAGCCACCCTGCCCTGCCCCACGTCCACTTCCCTTTTCCCCTCCGAAGGCAGGCATTCCCTCATCCCCTCTCATGGACCTTGCACCGTCATCCTAACTAGCAACTAAGTCCAGTTTCTCTCCATTACAGTCTGGCAACCCTCCTCTCCCGTGAAACTCCGAAGGGTCATCGTTAGTATTACTTAGACAAATGTCAAGGCCTGCCTTTCAGACTCCTTGTGTCCATCTTTGTGACCCACCTGAACTTTTTCATTGTTTCCCTTCCACCCTTTTCCTATATTTTTGTGGAAAACAGAATATTGTAATGAAAAGATGCCATTTAAAAATTATGAAAAATATCCAACATATAGAAATAACATCATTGATTCTGCTGAGAGTGAGAAAAAAAAAAAAAAAAAAGAAAAATAACATCAAACATCTGGTCAGTATTCAAATTTCCAAATGTCTCCTGCTATAAGTATTTGTTGATTTAGCATGTCTGAATCAAGATCCAAATAAACTCCACACATTGTAAGTGGTTCCCATGTGTCTTAAAGTAATCCATGGGTTCCCCCTGCATCTGGACTTCATCTTAGCCTATGTACCACTTTTTATTGTTGCTGGAGCAAATTACGATTTTTTAAAGGCCCTTCTCCTAGTGAAATGTGGGGACCTGGCAATGCTGTTCAGATTTAGAGTTGTGCAATTCTGCATTTGTCATGCCCTTAAATAGTCCAGCTTTTCGGCTTGGAATCAGGAAGTGAAAAGAGCATAGAAATACATGTCTCTTTAGTTATGTTTTAATTCAGGGCAATGTTGAAGTACTTTATGAAAGTTGTTGAGAGAAGCTAGGTTAAAATCTTTACATTTCAGGTAAAGAGAAGGAGGCTGTGCTAAGCTTCAGGCCAATCTGTTACAACTGCTCCTTGATTTACCATGAGATTATGTCTGGATAAACTCAATGTAAATTAAAAATATTGCTAAGTCAGAAGTGTGTTTTTGACTTAGGATATTTTTAACTTACAATGGGCTTGTCTGGACATATTCTTGCCATAAGTGGAGGTATATACTAAATGTGTATGGCTTTTGCACCACCATAAAGTTGAAAAATCATAAATTGAACTATCGTAAGTCAGAATCATCTGTATTTGCTTGCTTTGCCATCTTAAATCAGTAGTTTTCCTTCTCAATATACACTTTTCCCTCTTACCACTTCATATTTTCTCTGTAGTCCCAAGACTGGTCTTATGCTATTACTCCTCACAGTTTCTGATCAACGTTCTAATGCCAAAGGCTGGCTGACAAATCATCAAGGATGCTGTAGAAGAGGTTTGGGATTAGACAGAAGGTGGGCCCAGAGTTGATCCTATCTAATAGTCTCCTTTAGCTCTAGGACTGCACATACATCAAGAAATAAACCTGCTGTTGGGAAAGAACTTGAAAGGCAGATGATGACTCACCATCTTCTACCAATTAGACTACTGTTGGTGAAGAGTCAGCTGAGGGTGGCTTAAAAAAATATTGCACATTGATTTGCCACCCCATTATGTGTCTAAACCCAGAAGTTCTTCTGGTAGATGTGCACATGCTAGCAATATGTAGGCATGTACTGAACAATGACCAATGAGTGCCATTTTGGCTGGGTCTGGTGGCTTACACCTGTAATCCTAGCACTTTGGGAGGCCACGGTGGGTGGATAAGCTGAGGCCAGGAGTTTGAGACCAGCCTGGGCAACATAGTGAGACCTTGTCTCTACTAAAAATAGGAAAATTAGCCAGGTGTGTTGGTGTACACCTGTAGTCTTAGCTACTCAGGAGGCTGAGACAGGAAGATCACTTGAGTCCGGTGTTCAAGGTTACAGTGAGCTATGATGGCACTACTGCATTTCAGCCTGGGCAACAGAGTGTGACCCTGCTCTAAAAAGATAAAAAATAATGGCCAGGTGTGGTGGCTCACGCCTGTAATCCCAGCACTTTGGGATGCTGAGGTGGGTAGATCACGAGGTTAGGAGTTCAAGACCACCCTGACCATGGTGAAACCCCATCTCCACTAAAAATACAAAAAAATTATCCAGGCATGGTGGCGGGTGCCTGTAGTCCCAGCTACTCGGGAGGCTGAGGCAGGAGAATTGCTTGAACCCAGGAGGCAGAGGTTGTGGTGAGCCAAGATTACACCAAAGCACTCCAGCTTGAGCGACAGAATGAGACTCTGTCTTAAAAAATAAATAAATAAAATAAAAAATAAAAGGCTCGGTGCGGTGCCTCATGCCTATAATTCCAGCACTTTGGGAGGCCGAGGCGGGCGGATCAAGAGGCCAGGAGTTTGAGACCAGCCTGGCCAGGATGGTGAAACCCTGTCTCTACTAAAAACACAAAAATTAGCTGGGCCTGGTGGCATGAGCCTGTAGTCCCAGCTACTGGGGAGGCTGAGGCAGAAAAATCACTTGAACCCAGGAGGCGGAGGTTGCAGTGAGCAGAGATCACGCCACCTCCTGGGTGACAGAGTGAGACTCTGTCTCAAATAAATAAATAAATAAATAAATAAATAAATAAATAGAATAAAAAAATAAAAATAAAAATAAAACAAGTGTTACCTCAGTTACCAACTAAGCAAAACATCCAATATAATTAGGCTACCTCAATATTTCATTTTGTGTGTGTATTCAACACACAGACAAATATTCTCAGTAACAGCTTCTGAAGTTTTAGTTTTAACACAGAAACTATGGATTAATGGGTCTCTGTAATTTCACTTCCCCTCTTTTTGGGAAAGGATCTTCTGTTCCTAGTGAAGAAAGCTTTTCTTGCAGTCGAAGCTTCCTCTTTATTTTCATCACAAATATCAGGTGAGCTTTTATCTGGACACACAAATATAAGACACCTGTTATATGACCTCAAGTTTTATGGAAAATATGTTGCTTGAATCAGGGGAAATAAATTATGGCTATTTATCATTTATTTTAATAGAAATAGGTATAACTGGGAAGAAAGCTAATGATATGGTAATGTTTCTAATTAGTTTTCAATCCAATACCAAAAAATAAAAATTAGTGACGGATTCACACAGTAATTAAACACCTAGCATTTTAAGTGTAAATATTTCTAAAATAATTTGCACAGCAAAGTTAGTAAACTTGATTTTCATCTTTTTTCCTCATATACTGCTTAGAGATGCATCTTGGAAGACATCACTGTGGAGTTGTGTACAAATAGTGTAGTGACAGTTTGCAACTTTGTGTTCTCCTAGCAACTGTATCAATATAGCATTTCATCTCTCAGGGGTATGACAATGATTCTGCTCAGAGTTTTCAAAGAATAAAAAGGTTGCACTATACTCT
Organism: Mandrillus leucophaeus; assembly: GCF_000951045.1. Classification (NCBI taxonomy): domain Eukaryota; kingdom Metazoa; phylum Chordata; class Mammalia; order Primates; family Cercopithecidae; genus Mandrillus; species Mandrillus leucophaeus. Next base: position 282,030 of record NW_012101702.1, read on the forward strand.
AATTGTCTTACTTTATTTCTTTCATCCTGGAAAAAATAGCTACCATCTTTCAGAGGAGATCTTTTTACCCATCATTTAAGACAGTATTTTGGGATTTCAGGGCAGAAAATAATGTGATTAATTAATATTTATTTGGCAAATAAAACATATAAAATGACATGTGCACATTTTACCATTTATGTTGAAAGGTGAAGTCCTGGAATAAAAATCCCCTAAAACACTAGTATAATCATCCTTTTGTAAATATTTGGGGGAAAAAAAAAAAAAAAAACCTAATCCAAGATCAGTATGCATTTTCCTTTTGCAGTGGAAGTTTGTAACTGAATCATCCTCCCTAATCATTTTCTTGGGGTGGGGAGTAGAGGAATGTGAGTCAATAAATTGTAACTCTCCATGTACTTATTTGAGATTAGTACAGTACTTTTCAAAAATATTTTGGTGATTTGAATACTTACATATTATACTTAGCTTTAAGACAAACACAAACTCTTACTAAAATATTTTCAAAAACTAGCTCTGATCACTGATGGGCAAAAGGGGGCAAACAATTTTGAAGAAAAATGAGGTCACTTAGTAACCTTAGGTGACAGCATGTAATTTCTGAAAAATATATACTTTTTAGCTTTATCTCATGAAAACTGAAGCAAGAAGATGAGGACAATGAAAAAGTGACCTCAATCTGTTCTTTGTCCACTTTGTTTCATCTGCCATTTCCCAATAAATCTGCAAAATAAACTAGGTTACTCAGAAAAAAAAAAAGAGTATTCAATCTCCTATATACTTGAGGATAATTTATTCCAGCATATATAAAATCTTACTTCTAGCTAGACTTACTTCTAGAAGACTTAACAAATTTCTCATGTATTTTATTAATTTCAATTATTTTAGTGAATTTTAAATTTCATCCCTTCTTCATAAGTGATGTTTCTTGGAAGTGTAGCATCAGAACAATACTACATCCGATACTGCCGATCATTTTAAAATATTCTTTAGATTTTTACTGTTCTTTCCAGTCTTGACATTCACTTGGGTACAGATGCATTGCATTTATCTGTGGGTGTACAAAATGTATGGATAATATTTCTAGGTCGGGCGCGGTGGTTCACGCCTGTAATCCCAGCACTTTGGGAGGTCGAGGTGGGTGGATCACGAGGTCAGGAGATCGAGACCATCCTGGTAAACATGGTGAAACCCTGTTTCTACTAAAAATACAAAACATTAGCCAGGCGTGGTAGCATGTGCCTGCAGTCCCAGCTACTTAGGAGGCTGAGGCAGGAGAATCACTTGAACACTGGAGGTGGATGTTGCAGTGAGCCAAGATCATACCACTGCACTCCAGCCTGGGCAACAGTGCAAGATTCAACCTCAATTAAAAAAAAAAAAAAGATTCTAACAAGTAGCAGACTGAAAAGTTACCATTCAAACTATTACCTCCATATATTCTGGAAGTAATATTATAGGCCCTATCATGCCACACTATTTTTCAAGGAATTTGTTGTTTCTTCAAATGCATGTCTCTGTCCCTTTCTGAGTATTCTAGTTCACATACAGAGAAGCAGTAGTTGCATGGCTCTTTGGACATTGCTGATGTTTCAACTTTTCCTGTCATCAGGGTTACTGTGATCGACTGAGGGCTGAAATCTGTCCAAAACTCGGAGCTTCACGCATTCGCATAGTTATTTAGGTGGCTGTTGCAGTGTTATGTTTCCAGAGTTATCACCAAACAATATGAAATATCATTAATTAATATTGGTCAATGAAGTGTCTAATCTTTTAGAGAAAACAATTCTAAAGCGTTGGATTTAATATTAGAGAGATCAATTCTCTATTTCTTCTTTTTCAAGTATTTAATAATTGAATATTTTGAAAACGAATGTAATGCTTCAGAGGAATAATATTTTGGGATACTGTAAATTCTCAACATTCCTACAAAATGAAAGCCATATAGTCATTCTTCAAATGTATGCTGACTTTTGTGGTTTGCAAGTAAATTCTCTTTAAAAGTTTTAGCTGCATATTCCTATTGATTTCTTTGTGGATGACATGAATCTGTATCACTAAATCTTTATCTTTTTAGGAATAGGCATATTGAAAATGAAGATGAAATCTATGCTTACTTTGTACGTATTGAGCTAGTGAAATATTTGATATATTAAAAATAATTCTGTATTTTATTTGGTTGACATTAAACTTTGAATTAATTATACTTCACCTCCTATTCCCTATAGAATGTAATACCTTGAAGTTTTCATGATTAATTTAGTGCAAACTAAAAACAATTTCTTTTGATGCTATTTAGTTACTTGGGCTGGAGTTGATTTATCTGAATTGTTATACTAATTCTTTTAAAGTGAAATTATAATATATATGACTGATTCAATGGAAGAACAAAGCATTACCTTTTTGTATGAGCTATACATTTACTATTGCTATCAAGTACAAATATGATATTCTAAAATATGCTTTGGAAGTAAATGCCCATGGGAATGAATTCAATTTAAGCATCTGTTTATTAAAAGTTATAAGTTTACTGAATTTATTAGATGTAATTTTATAGTGGCTGCTGTCAGAATTTCAAAAGCAACTTTCTCTGGACAGTGAGTTATGGCCTTCTGGTGAGGAATGTGTGGTCAGTGGCAATAGGAGGTAAAGGGCATAGCTGATCCAATTAGCTTGAAATGAACATAGGTTCTGAAATGATTTAAGAGGCTTCTTTACACAACAGAATGTATGTTGTCGCATAGCCACAAACTACTTTTTGAGAAAGCTAAGCTCTGGAGAAATAAAAGCATGCTTATTGGACTGTAAAATGTGCAAACACAGTTTGAATATATGTCCTGCATTTCCCATCCCTGCTTCCATGTGTACCAATGTTCAGGTACTTTGCCATAAACAGTATCTGTCTTATTTGAGAATAAAGCAGGATACCTTACAGCCAGCTTTTTTCCTCCTTATTACCCAAACGTTGGGAAAATAACTGTTTCAGGCATAGCCCTACTCTTGAGGAGTTCATAGTCTTGTGAAGGGGAAGATAAAAAATAATTAGGGCATAATTAATGTGATCAGCGCAAAACTGATGTCCATATGAAGCACTGAAACTATGTGTCTGTTTTTTACTCTTTGCCCATAATTGTTCCTTGAAAAAAAGGACAGGTGACAGAATCTTTATTTTTGAAAGACACTGAAAAAGTATCTTATTCTGAAAAATGGACATACACTCCCACACATACTGTCACTGCCTGACCCCTGCCTATCACGTGGTAAGCAACATGGCATTTGGGAGTTTTTTTTTTTTTTTTATTTTAAATTCAGGGATCAGTAACTTATTTCAGGATCATTTTAGATTAGAACTTTCACCTCCCACCTGGGCTTTTCGTTTCTTAGTGTGTAAATTATTCTTAGTTTTTGGTTCACTAATATTGTTTTGTTAATTATACTGAGCATACACAACCCTAATAAATCTTTTTCTTTTCTTTTCTTTTCTTTTTGCCACAGTCTTGTACTGTCGCCCAAGCTGGAGTGCAGTGGCATGATCTTGGCTCACTGTAACCTCTGTCTCCTGGGTTCAAGTGATTCTCATGTCTCAACCTCCCAAGTAGCTGGGATTACAGGCATGTGCCACCACACCCAGCTAATTTTTTTTTTTTTTTTCAGTAGAGATGGGGTTTTGCCATGTTGTCCAGGCTGGTCTCAAACTCTTGGCCTCAAGTGATCCACTTGCCTCGGCCTCCCAAAATGTTGGCATTACACGTGTAAGCCACCATGCCTGGCCTTCTAATAAAGCTTAAACCCTATGTAGCAAATAACATAGTATGTTTTTTCTTAGTCTTTTTTTTTTCACTCTTATAATTAACCAACTTACATTCAGAGTCCAGAGCCAGCATTTGTTCATTTGACATGGGATTCATGATAATTCACAGGTGATATGGCTATCTGGGAGTAATTGTTGGTTGGGATGTTGAAGAAGGGTTCCAGGTATTGCTGAAACAGAAATATCCTCCTGATGAACAGGTTTATAAGAGTTTTATTCGTTTAATAGTACAAACAACCCTTCCTGAAAGATTTCTATTAATATTACCTCTCTTGAAGAGCAGTGTCTGATTTGAATTACCCACTGTGAACTAGTCTTGTAAGATACCGGGCATTTTATGTATGTATGTATGTATGTATGTATGTATGTATGTATGTGTGTATGTATGTATGTAGATGGAGTCTTGCTCTCTCACCTAGGCCGAAGTGCAGTGGCATGATCTTGGCTCACTGTAAGCTCCACCTCCCAGGCTGAAGCATTTCTCCTGCTTCAGCCTCCCGAGTAGCTGAGATTACAGGCACATGCCACCACGCCCAAGTAATTTTTGTATTTTTAGTAGAGACGGGGTTTTACTATGTTGGCCAGGTTGGTCTTGAACTCCTGACCTCAAGTGATCTGCCTATCTCGGCCTCCCAAAGTGCTGGGATTACAGGCATGAGTCAACGTGCCTGGCCTACCCGGGCATTTTAAATAAATTTAGGCCACACTAGGCTATGAGTAGAAGCTATTTGGGGCTGGGTGCAGTGGCTCATGCCTGTAGTCCAGCACTTTGGGAAGCTGAGGCAGGATTGTTTGAAGCCAGGAGTTTGAGACCAGCCTGGGCAACATAGCAAGACCTTATCGCTAATAAAAAATTAGCCAGGCCTGGTGGTGTGCACCTGATGTTTCAGCTACTTAAAAAGCTGAGGTGAGAGGATTTCTTGAGCCCAGGAGATTTGAGGCTGCAGTAAGCTATGATTGAGCTACTTGCACTCCATCGTGGGTGACAGAGCAGCAGTCCCAAACAACAACAACGACAACAACAAACTCAGTGATTTGGTTGCAAATACCATACATGTTAATAGTAAATGTCTAAATGTTAGCTCAAACTAATTTATATAGGTCTTTTTTTGTTGGAATACATAAAGAATTTGCTTTCATTTTGGAATGCAGATAATCATATATTAACTCCCACATTTGATCTCATAATTCATGCATTTATTTTAGTAGGCTATAAGAACTCCTCACTATTACATTCTTATCAACAAATCTGACAGAATTGAGATATCGCTAGCCCACATTCCTGAGAAGGAAAATTACAAAACAATAATTATAGGATATGAGGTACAGCATCTTGAGTTACAAATTATTTTTCTAAGTCCTATTTGTTTACATTGAACTCAAACTGTCAAATAAGAATACTGCTAAAAGTACATTGCTACTATAAAAAAAGGAATTTTTAGTATGCAACTGAATGGAATCCTAAAATTCATTATGAATTATCAGTAATATATGAAATCTTATTTTAATAGCATTTCCTTTTAAAAAGGAGTTTAGAATATAGTGGGTCTGTTTCAAATACCCTATTTAGAATTTTATTTTGTTTTTTGGAAAACAGAAATGATAACTTTCCACTTTCTGGAAAGATTTTTTTTTTAAGGGAGTTCAAAAGAAGTAAATTCTAACAGGATTAAGTTTAGGATAGGTTTATTCTAGTAGGCTTTGTGGCACAGGTCTCCCTAAGTAATTCATCATAAGAATCCAGTGTATGCCACATATCAAGAAATAAAATTGCTATCAACTGACAACTAAATTTGATACCCTTTAGTATAGAGAATACTACACATAAGTCTTTCCAATCTTTGAAGGATTTCTTCCCTAAGATCTTCTATGGAAAGATGTAGGATTGTATACTTTACAGGATTTTTTTTTTTTTTTTTTTTTTTTTTGTTTTCAGAAGCAACATCTTTAAAAGTTCCTGGATATTCTAAAAAGTGCCTGCTAACTTAAAAAAAATTGTCTTTAGGTATTTCATGCTAAGTTGAAAGCTTCTTTATCAAATATGATGAAACCAAATATAGCATGAACCCATAGCTAAAAAAAAAACTACCCATGTGATTAAATTTTTATTGAGAATGAACAATTTTTTTCTTGACGCACAGTCTCATTCTACTTTTCTGTACAACTGGATAGTAACTTTTGGTAATAAAAATTCAACATATGTTACATTGGTTTTCTGATAACTTTATTTTTAATATGGCTATTTAAAAATTATTCCAAATGGAGGATTTGGAAAAGCCAACTTTTAATTGAGCCGACAATAATCAAACAATGCGGTTGATATATTTTGGCTACTACTTTCAGAGTGACTGCTATGTGCTAGCCATTGTTCTCATGATCATGTATTTATCAACTTTAATTCTTATAATGATGCTGCAAGGTAAGTACTATTAGTCTCTTTCATTTGTAAGGAAAAAGGAAGATTAAAGAGATTAAAGTAACTTGTCTTTTATCCAGCTAGTAAATTTTCCCAGCAAATATTTGAGAGCATACTTGGTATTGGCCTTGAGACTACCTCTGGGGCTGGGAACACAACTGTGAACAAGACAGACAAGATCCCCATTTTTAAGGAGCTTACAACTCCAGTTTGAATATAATGGTGTTGGACTCAAACTCTTCTTAGCTTCTACTCTTCCCCTACAGCAACACTCCAATAAGATGAATAAAATTGTTTCAGGACCACTTTAAAAAGTAGGTGAAGATGGACACTGTATACTGGAATATGTTGTAAGAAAGTAATGTTGGTATATAAACATCCAGATTTATCAATAGAAAAACGCTACGACCTAGATGTATAAAGAATGGAAAGCCTATGCTGCACAACAGATATGGCTTACGATTGCCTGTAGATAACATGTAATTCAACAGCAGTAACACATACTTGCTGTCAACTTTCAAATGGCCTTAAGAATCATTATTATCTCAGTGTTGGACCTTGCTCTGTCCAGCAAGGTAGTCACAAGCCATTTGCAGCTTTCAAGTACTTGAAATATGGCTAGTGTGACTGAGGAACTAAATTTTAAATTTTATTTAATTTTAACTAATTTAAAAACTGATACTTGATCCAGTTACAAGATTTTTTAGGCATGCTAGAACAACCTGGGTATGTGAATCTCTTTTTCTCAATTGTATATTTTAGGAAATTTAAATATGGATCAAATATTTCTGATGAAAATTTAGCATCTGAATTGAGATGTGCTATAATGTAAAAAAATACACTGCATTTTGAAGGCAAGATAAAACATAAATATCTCACTAATTAAAAAAATACTGATTACATGCTGAAGTAATATTTTTGCTATATTTGGTTAAATAAAATCTTATTAAAATTAGTTTCAACCCTTTCTTTTTTAAAAAAGTTTTATTTTTAAAAATGTGTATACAGGGCCAGGTGCAGTGGCTCATGCCTGTAATCCCAGCACTTTGGGAGGCTGAGGCGGGTGGATCACAAGGTCAAGAGTTCAAGACCAGCCTGGTCAACATGGTGAAACTCCATCTCACAAAAATTAGCCAGGCATGGTGGCATGTGCCTGTAATCCCAGCTACTCAGGAGGCTGAGGCAGGAGAATCCCTTGAACTAAGATGGCGGCGGTTGCAGTGAGCCGAGATCGTACCACTGCACTCCAGCTTGGGTGACAGAGCAAGACTCCATCCCAAAAAAGAAAAATAAAAAACGTGTGTATTAGGAAATTTTAAATTACACGTATCATTTGCTTTGTATTTGTATCATTTTAAGGAGTCCTGTTGGAGTCTGATTCAAATATTAACTCTTTTATTTTTGGCATCAAAACATTTCCCCATTATACCTCATTATTCTTTTGTAAAAAGCTATGAATTATCTATCACTATTTCTATTCATGTTGTGAAGTTGTTAAGGTTGGGGTTATTGTCTGCATCAAATGGTTTCTGGTCCTAGTAAAGAAACTGTTAGATGTGAGATAGCCCTCAATAGACTTCACCTTCCTACACATATTGCTAGGTGTGGCTACCATGCAAGACCTTGACTGTACTATACCTGGGCCATTTCTCAGTATTGAGTTTTGAGTGAGCATCTGTAAGGGATAAGGCAAAGAGCAGGTTTGCATCTGTTCATGGATAAAAAGCAGTGAACCCTCCAAGCTCAGTATCCTTTACCTACAACTAAAGCCCGCTGTATATGTAGCCATATTGTGTATGGCCATATCATTTTGTCCCCACGGGACCTGGGACAAGGGAAGCAATGAGAATGTGCTGATGCTTATACTCCTTGTTGTGCCATGAGTAACAGTCCTTTGTTTCTGTCCAGGAATCTCATGTCTTCTGTTAGCATCCATGAAAAAGTAACAGAGTAACTACTTAGCTTCTAAGTAAAGTAAAACCAAATATCAGACCTGACAGGATACACTTAAAATTATGTATTTATACTCATTTTTAGTTGTGGAAAATTATTAGGTTTGATGGGATATAAGAATTCTTTTACATAAAAATTTTGTCTTACAATTTAAAAAGTTTAACTTATTGAAGCCTAGTTTTTACATAAAATTTGGTTTTATATAAAAATGTGGCTGAGAAAATGTTAGCTTAAATATCTTTAAAAATTATCAAATGCAAGGGTCAATATTTGTCCTTATAATAGAAATATTACACATGTGCTTGTATGAACTGTCAGTATGTAAGTATGTACATAATACATTTATTTCCCAAGAGTGTTTTTCAGAGTAGTCTTTTAAAAATAGAAAGTGAATGTAAGTATTCTGTGGGACTATATTCAAAGATTTATAGATTTTGGAAAGAAATAGTTTATCTCCTATACAATCTATATATATATTCAGGACAAAAGCAAACAATATAAAAAGTATAAAAATAGGTAAAAAGATACAAGTACAATAATAATTTGGTTGGAATTTCAAAGGTGCTTTTTTCTCTTCTCTTTCCCCTTTATCTCAAAAGTTATAAATACTTTTGAAGCAGCATGTATTGTTGCACTTTTGATTTTTTGTTGTACAGTTAACGAACTTGAGAGTCTGGATGACTGGTGATCATCTATTTGGCCTTCCCATTCTTTTGTTTCTTCTTCTTTGATTAGTAAAGGTTTTCCTAAGGTTTGGCCAACAAGGTTACAGACTTCTTGAGCTTTGCTCCACGCATTCTCAACAGCAACAAGACAGGCTTGCCGTCTTAGGAATTAAATGGAGAGATTATTAATATGACACTCAATGAAATGTAGCACTGGATAGTTTTGTTTAAAGAATATCTTAGTTAAAGATGTGCTTAAACTTACCGAAGATTCTCAACAGAACCTGGAGTATGATAGAACTGGGGTGGGCTGATGACAACAGAGCTATCTAGCTTTTCAACAAGAAAGTTACAAATATTTTGCATTTTTCCAAATTCAGTAAATGTAATGCAGACCTGTAAATGAAATGACACGATATTATTTTCATGTCTGATGTACTGTTTCAAGATTTTCTCTACATCTAAGTAAAAAAGTATAGCCAGATGATGAGGTCATTATATAGTATGTAACAGATTTTTAAAAGCCTATTTGATACTTGTAACTAAATTATTTTGTTCTTTTTTTGCTTTTGAATTTTCAAATTTAATTAATATTGTCTTGAACATTAAAAAATTTATATTTTAAACCAGGGATTTTTAAATGAAATTGGAGGAGTTTCCCTTAAATCTTACTACTTGGCTAAATTTTAATCCTGATAACTCGACATGATTCCTTTGTCTGGTCAATGCCCTTAGCTTCCTGATTAGTAGTAATTATGTCATACGTCACTGCTGTCATTGAGAAATGTTTCTTCTTCCAATAGTTCTGTTCAGATCCATATGTGGAAGCTAATGTATTTCACTCTGTCTTCTGCCTTTAAATATGTGGAAGCAGTCCTTATATTTGGCAATACTTCAAAACTGGTCTGTAAACTCTTCAATGAAGAGAACTAAACCTT
>NW_012101702.1:292780-300783 GCF_000951045.1 Mandrillus leucophaeus
TTCCATTTAGGTTGCTTCCAGTTTGGGGCTATTATAAATAAAGATGATGCTTTTTCAAAGTAGTTCTAGATCCTTTGTATTTCCAAATATATTTTGTAATCAGTTTTTGTCAATTTCTATTTTTTGAAAAGCTGGCTGAGATTTTCATTAGGATTGTATAGATTAATTTAGGGAGAACTGATATCTGGAATAGTGAATCTTCCAAACCATGAACAAGAAATGTTTCTCCACTAATTTAGGTCCTCTTTAATTTCTCTCAGCAATGCTTTGCAGTGTTTAGCATACAGGTCTTTCACATCTTGATAACAGATTTATACCTATGTATTTTAAATTTTTTGATGCTTACTAGTTCTAATAGCTTTTTTGTAGATTCTGTCAGATTTTCTACAAAAATGGTCATGTTGTCCATGAATTAAGATAGTTTTACTTCTTCCTTTCCACTCTGGATGTCTTTCATTCTTTTTCAAGCACAATGGTGAAAGAAGACATGAACGAAGACATCTTTGTCTTGTACCTGATTGTAGGCACAAAGCATTCAGTGTTTCACCATTAAGTATGACAGCTGTAGGTTTTCATGGATTCCACTTATCAGTTTGAGGAAAATCTCTACTGTTCTTATTTTACTGATAATTTTTACTAGGAATAAATAAATAATTTATTATTTTGTTAAGTGTTTCTTCTGTATCTATTGAGAAGATCAGGTGATATTTTTCAGTTTGTTAATACAGTGAATTAGATTGACCAATTTCTCAATGTTAACCAACTTGAGATACACAACACTTGGTCATTAAGTATTAATATTATTCTTTATACCTGCATGTAAAGGATACGTGTGCGTGTGCAGTGTGTATGCGTGTATGTGTATAAATCATTAAATTTGGCTAAAATTTAGTTTATGATTTTTGCATATGTTTATGATGGATATTGGTCTGTAATTTTCTTTGCTTGTAGTGGTATTTTTCTGGTTATCTTCTGACCTCAAAGAATGAGCTAGGAAATATTTCTTCCTTTTCAGTTTTTCTGGAAGAATTTGTATAGAATTGGCATGATTTCTTCCTTACACACTTTCTAGTTTCCTTTTCAACTTCTTTTTTGACACATGGGTTACTGAAAAGTATGTTTTTAAAATTCAGCGTATTTGGGGGATTTTCCTGAGACCCTTCTATTAGTGGTTTTTAATTTAATTACACTGTGGTCAGTGAACTTTGTACGATTCAAATCCTTTTTTTTTTTTTTTTGAGATGCAGTCTCGCTCAGTCGCCCAGGCTGGAGTGCAATGCCATGGCATGATCTCGGCTCACTGCAACCTCTACCTCCCGGGTTCAAGTGATTCTCCTGTGTTAGCTTCCTGAGTAGCTGGGATTACAGGTGTGCATCACCATGCCCAGCTAATTTTTGTATTTCTGTAGAGATGGGTTTTCACCATGTTAGCCAGGCTGGTCTTGACCTCAGGTGATCTGCCCACCTCGGCCTCCCAAACTGCTGGGATTACAGGTGTGAGCCATTGTGCCTGGCCAAATACTTGTATATGACACAGAATATGGTCTATGTCGGCAAATGTTCAATGTGCACTTGAAAGGAATGTGTAGGCTGCTGTTTTTGGAGTGTTCTATATATGTCAAGCAGGTCAAATTGGTTGACAGTGTGATTCAAATCTGATATATTCTTACTGATTTTCTGTCTATGGTTTTATCAACTTGAAAAGGGGGGGTATTGAAATCTACAAAAACTGTAGACTTATTTCTTTGTAGTTCTATCATTTTTGCCTTAAGTATTTTGAAGCTTTATTATATGTATAAATATTTAGTGCTGTATGTCCTCTTGACTGACTTTTATCGTTATGAAATGACCGTCTTTATCTTTGAAAGTCTTTGCTCTGAAATCTACTTTGATTACTACAGCCACCCCAGCTTTCTTTTCATTTAGCATGACATATCTTTCTCCATCCCATTACTTTTAACTGATACATGTCTTCATATTTAAAGTACACTTCTCTCAGGCAGCATGTAAGTGGAGTTAACTTTTTAAATACAACTGAAAATATCTGTATTTTAATGAAGGTATGTGGACCATTTACATTTAATGTGATTATTGATATGGTTAAATATAAACCTGTGGTCTTGTTATTTCACTTTTACTCACTTTCTGTTTTCTTTTTGATATTTTTATTATATTATTTCATAGCTTTCATTGACTTATTAGCTGTAACTCCATTATTTTAGTGTTTGCTTTGGATTTACAGAATACATTTTTAAGTTATTACAATCTACTGTCAAGAGCTAGAATACCATTTCACATACACCTTTATAACATTGTACTTCTGTTCTTCCCTTCCTGACCTTTGTGCTATTGTTGTTATATATTTTATTTTTACATATGTTATAATCCCCGTAGTTTATCATTATCATTTATTTAGTCTTTTTTCTTTTTTTTTTTTGAGACAGTCTTGCTCTGTTGCCCAGGCTGGAGTGCAGTGATGTGATCTCAGCTCACTGCAACCTCCGCCTCCTGGGTTCGAGCAATTCTCCTTCCTCAGCCTCCCAAGTACCTAGGCCTACAGGTGTGAGCCACCATGCCTGGCTAATTTTTGCACTTTTAGTAGAGACGGGGTTACGCCATGTTGGCCAGGCTGGTTTTGAACTCCTGACGTCAGGTGATCCACCTGCCTCGGCCTCCCAAAGTGCTGGGATTACAGACGTGAGCCACTGCACCCAGTCTAGTCAGTTATCTTTATATAAATATAGAGATTTCTAAAGAGATTTATATTAAGAAAAACCCACATAGTGTAAATTCCTATTTCTTTCTGGTATCATTCTTTCCTGCTTAAATGATGTCATTTAAATTTCTCAAAGAGTAGTTCTACAGGTAATGAATTCTTTCAGTTTACTGGAAAAGTCTTTGATTGGTCTTTGTTTTTGAGCACTACTTTTGCTGGATACATTAATAGAAACTCTTGGTTGAGATATATATATATACCTTTTAGTCATTTAAAGATGTGGCACAACTGTCTCCTTGCTTGCACTGTTTTCAACAAGAAATCTGTTGTCTTATCTTTGTTCCTTTGTAGATAATATGTCTTTTTTCCCCTCCTCTGGCTGTTTTAAGATTTATCACTGGTTTTGAGCAATGTGATTATAATGTGTACTGGTGCATTTTTTTTTTTTAATTTATTGTGCTTACGGTTAGTTGAACTTTTTGACTCTGTAGGTTTATAATTCTCATCAAGTTTGGAGATTTTTGGGTCATAATTTTTCCAAGTATTTTTCTTGTCCCCCAATTTCCTCTGCATTGGGACTTCAATTATATGTATAATAGGCTATCTGACGTTGTCCTACGTTTTATTAACTCATTTTTTGTCTTTCTTTTCTGTGTTTCATTATGGATAGTTTTTATTGCTACATTTTCAGGTTCACTAAGCATGTCTTGTATAAGGTCTAATTTGCTGTTAATCCTATTGAGTGTATTCATTATCTCATACACTGTAGTTTTCATCTCTGGAAATTCAGTTATTTGTTTTTAATATCTTGCACATCCCTCCTTAATTTTTGAGCATGTGAATTACAGTCAAAATAACTTTTAACGACTATGTCTTTTAATTCTAACATCTGTGTCACTCCTGAGTTGGTCTGATTTTTCTCCTTATTATGAGCTTTACTTCTCTGCTATTTTACAGACTGGAAATATAGGTAAACCAAATTAAGATAAAATTTCATAGAAATAAATGTAAAATTCCGCAGTTCACACTGAAATAGCAGTAACAAAGTATAAGATGAAAGAAATATGATTTAAAGGTAGCACATGATAAAGACACTTTTATTGGTTATAATTATTATGACTATAAGCTGAATTGAGGGAACAATGTGAAGCAAATGCCAAAAAGTTAATTCAGTCTTACATGTGTTATTAGAAATAAATACTCTAGAATAAGGGAGATAATCAACTTTCTCTAGTTTGGACTGGCCAAATCATAAGCAGAACAATGTAGTTGTAGATGGTTTAGAATGAAACTGGCTAACTAAAGAAAGAGTTTGTTACATAAGAAATGGCCAAACAAGATTCTTACCCTGGAAAAGAAAAAAGTAGCATCAATATTAAAATGAACTTCAAGTATATATTTTAAGGAAGAAGTATTTACCTTGTTTTGTTTCTTCTTACAGAAGTACACTAACCTATGGCTACTAGTGAGACAATTTTGGCTTAATGTTCAAAGATTCTGTATTGATCAGATGTCTGAAATGGAATGAGTCTTATATATTCCTGCCTATATATGTATAAAATATTTCACAATAAAAATAAATATTTAAAGAAGATTGGATGGAATAATATATGGAAAATGCTTAACATATAGCAGGCACGCAAGGAAAAGGAGGGGGAAAGAGGAGGGAGAAAACTATATGAGAAGTTACACTACTACTTTTTCTACCTGATACACAGTATTGAATACCTATTATTTCCCAGGATTAAAAAATTCCTCTAGGCTGGGCACGGTGGCTCACGCCTGTAATCCCAACACTTTGGGAGGCAGAGGCAGGTGGATTGCCTGAGGCCAGGAGTTTGAGACAAGCCTGGCCAACATGGTGAAACCCTGTGTCTACTAAAAACACAAAAATTAGTCAGGTGTGGTGGCAGAGCCTGTAATCCGAGTTACTTGGGAGGCTGAGGCAGGATAATCACTTGAACCTGGGAGACGGAGGCTGCAGTGAGACAAGATCACGCCATTGCACTCCAGCCTGGGTGACAAGAGCGAGACTTCATCTCAAAAAAAAAAAAAAAATTCCTCTAAACACTAAGGTTATAACATGAAAATAATGTAAAAACTGGAAAGAGTACTGGTATAGGAATCACAGAGTTAGGATTTTAATCCAACCCTCCTTCCCACCTCCAGTCATTCACCTACCATTAAAGTCATCACTTAGAAACTTTCTTTTAAAATTAAATCAACAGTCAGTGTTTGTATTATTATAATTGTTTACAGCTGAACAATATAGTGTACTATGATCGCATTTCTTTTCTTCTAGTCTTCATTGAACTCCTGGGAGTTAATAATCACTTCATTTTTATTTGTTTGCTTTCTTAGCTGTACATGTCCTTCAAACCCTCTGACAAGAGCTATAAAATTCAAATAAATAGGTCAAATTAATTGGGTAATCTATGAGTTCCTTTATTTTTTTCTTGGAGGCATTTTACTGAAGCCTTAGTCCTCCTGTTCCCTGAATCTGGGGATATTCCTTTGCCATTACCTGGGAACTCCTGTTTTTCTATTTCTTGGTTTACTTCCTCACGTATGGTAGGGAAATGTTTTGAGACCTTGTATGCAGGAGTGATGTTTCACATTTTTAACATCATTAAGAGGGCATTAATCCATCAGATCCTGGTCAAATAAAGAACAGTGTGACAGTTCTGGTCAGCCCTGTCTGCTTGTCCTTGTATTACCTTCTCCTTTACTGTTTTTTGGATGGGTAAGGATTTCTAGATTAGACATTGTTTTCTCTCAGAATTGGAAGATGTTGCTGTCTTGCCTTTTAGTTACTAGCTTCCAGTGTTGACACTGAGAGGTCCAACTGCTGTTCAGATTTCTGACCCTTGGTTTGGAACTATTTTTCTTTCTCTAGAACTTTTGGGGTCCTTTTATTCCTGGGATTCTAACATTTCCAGTATGCTTTGATGAGTTTGTTGTTGTTGTTGTTCATTGTGTTGGGCACCCACTGGGTCCACTGAATATGGAAATTCAAATCTTGCATTTTAGTACATTTTGGAGAAATTTTTTTGATTATTCTCTTTCACTCTGTGCTCTCTTTCTGGACTTTTTTTTTTTAAATTATACTTTAAGTTCTGGGATACATGTGCAGAACATGCACGTTTGTTACATACACATACCATGGTGGTTTGCTGCAACCATCAACCTGTCATCTACATTAGGTATTTCTCCTAATCTTATCCCTCCTCTAGCCCCCCACCCCCCTGACAGGCCCTGGTGTGTGATGTTCCCCTCCCTATGTCTATGTGTTCTCATTGTTCAACTCCTACTTATGAGTGAGAACATGCAGTGTTTGATTTCCTGTTCCTGTGTTAGTTTGCTGAGAATGATGGTTTCCAGCTTCAACCATGTCCCTGCAAAGAACGTGAATGCATCCCTTTTTATGGCTGCATAGTATTCCATGGTGTATATGTGCCACATTTTCTTTAACCAGTTTATCATTGATGGGCATTTGGGTTGGTTTCCAGTCTTTGCTATTGTAAATAGTGCCACAACAAACATACATGTGCATGTGTCTTTATAGTAGAATGATTTATAATCCTTCCGGTATATATCCAGTAATGAGATTGCTGGGTCAAATGGTATTTCAGGTTTTAGATCCTTGAGGAATTGCCAGACTGTCTTCCAAAATGGTTGAACTAATTTACCCACCTATCAACAGTGTAAAAGCGTTCCTATTTCTCCATAATCGCCATTCTAACTGGCATGAGATGGTATCTCACTGTGGTTTTGATTTGCATTTCTCTAATGACCAGTGATGATGAGCCTTTTTTAATGTTTGCTGGCCACATAAATGTCTTCTTTTGAGAAGTATCTGTTCATATCCTCCACCCACTTTTTGATGTTTTTTTTTGTAAATTTGTTTAAGTTCCTTATAGATTCTGTATATTATCCCTTTGTCAGATGGATAGAATGCAAAATTTTTCTTCCATTCTATAGGTTGCCTGTTCACTCTGATGATGGTTTCTTTTGCTGTGCAGAAGCTCTTCAGTTTAATTAGATCCCATATGTCAACTGTGGCTTTTGTTGCAATTGCTTTTGTTGTTTTAGTCATGAAGTCTGCCCCTGCCTATGTCCTGAATGGTATTGCCTAGGTTTTCTTCTAGGGTTTATATAGTTTTAGGTTTTACACTTAAGTGTTTAATCCATCTTGAGTTTAACATTTTTATCTTTGAAACAAAGATAAGCGGCATGGTAGGTGGAAGGTAGATAAAGAATTTCATGCCTTTTGGAATGAAATTTTCAGATATTATGTCAAAAGTAATGTTCTACTGTCTAATATTTCTTTGTTTTTTTATTTTTTATTTTTATTTTTTTGAGACAGAGTCTCACTCTGTTGCCCAGGCTGCAGTGCAGTGGCATGATCTTGACTCATTGGAACCTCTGCCTCCTGGGCTCAAGCTATCCTCCCACCCCAGCTTCCAGAGTAGATAGGTCTATAGGTGCCTGCCGTCACATCTATCTAATTATTGTATTTTTTTGTAGAGACAGGGTTTTACCATGTCGCCCAGGTTGGTCTGGAGCTCCTGGGCTCAAGCAATCCGCCCACCTCAGCCTCTCAAAGTGCTGGGATTACAGCCTTGAGCCACCGTGTCTGGCCTCATCTATTCTTTAAAAAAAAATTATTTAGGGCAGGCTGGGTGGCTCACGTCTGTAGTCCCAGCACTTTGGGAGGTCGAGGCAGGTAGGTCACTTGAAGTCAGGAATTTGAGACCAGCCTGGCCAACATGATGAAACCCCGTCTCTACGATAAATACAAAAATTAGCCAGGTACCTGTAATCCCAGCAACTCCAGAGGCTGAGGCAGGAGAATCACTTGAACCTGGGAGGCAGAGGTTGCAGTGAGCTGAGATCATGCCACAGCACTCCAGCCTGGGCGACAGAGTGAGACTCAGTCTCAAAAAAAAAAAAAAAAAAAAAAATTGGAGCTGTACTGAGGTGTAATTTATACATAAAAACTGCACATATTTAGAATATACAATTTGATGAGTTTGGACATACACATATACCTGTGATATCACTATAATCAAGACAATAAATGTATCTATCACCTCCAAAATTTTCCTTGTGTTCTTTGCTTTGTGCATGTGTATGATAAAAGCATAACATGAGATCTACCCTCTTAACAAATTTTTAAGTGCACAACACTGTGTTAACTGTAGGCACTATGCTGTATAGCCCATATCTAGAATTTATTCACCTGCATAACTGTAACTTTATACCCATTGAGTAAGAAATCCCATTT
>NW_012101702.1:301438-310444 GCF_000951045.1 Mandrillus leucophaeus
ACTGCAACCTCCACCTCCCGGGTTCTAGTGATTTTTCTGCCTCAGCCTCCCGAGTAGCTGGGATTACAGGTGCCCACCACCACACCCGGCTAATTTTTTTGTATTTTTAGTAGAGATGGGGTTTCCTGACCTCGTGATCCACCCACCTCGATCTCCCAAAGTGCTGGGATTATAGGCATGAACCACCGTGACCAGCCAATCTTCTGCTTTTTTGATAATAGCCATTCTAATAGGTGTGAGGTTATAGCTCAGTATAGTTTTGATTTGTATGTCTCAAGTAATTAGTGATGCTGAACACCTTTTTTTATACCTTTTGTCCATCTGTATGTCTTCTTTTGATAAATGTCTATTCAAGTCCTTGGTTCATTTTTAAAATCAAGTTATTTGCTTTTCTTCACTTGAGTTGTAGGAGTCTACCAACCATCTAATCTCCTTCCATATATCTAACAGTGCTTAAGAATACTGGTATGTGTTATACATTAGGTTTTAGTGTTTGCTAAATCCATAGCCATAAAGCCACACATTGTTATCAATGCTTAGGTTAGTACATTTTGTATTTTGTGATCCCAGTACTCTGGTTTCCACTGACTGCTGGTGCTGACCTAAGGGCAATCATGTATTGGACTGTGTGATATGATATAAATTCTGGCTACCTGGAATCCCTATACAAAATATAATCAGATTATCTCTTAAGAAATCTGAATATAAAACATTAAAAAGGTAAGTAAAGTAGAAGGAAGAGGAGCAGAGTTTAGCCAAACTCCCATTTAGTCATGTTTTAAAACAAGCAGCTCTAATGCTCTCTTTCTGCATCTGAAAGGTCAGTTCCTAGAACAACTCAGTGGTTTCAAACACGTTCCAGTTTTCCATGAAGCCTGGCTGTGTAGTTTCTGGGACTGTTTCCTTTTTCCCATTATTCCCTTGGTTCCTTCTTAATAAACCTACTTAACTAAGATAACTTGCTCCTATTTATATTCATTACAATCTGAAGTGCTAACAGGTGATAATTACTGGAGGAGTACTATAACATACTACCAGCTTTTAACCTCTGTAATTTGGATCAGACTGCTCTTCATACTGTTTTGAAAGGCATTTTTCAGTTCTTACTACTACAAAATAAGTTTTGCCAAGTGGATCCCTAAAATCATAACGAATCATTTAAAAATTCCTTGACACAGTAAAATTTTAAGTGGAGAAATCACAAAATGATTACAGGAAGCATTGGGGCAACAAACAGAATACTGTGGAAGTTGCTTCTCAAGAGATAAGAACCCAGGGTTCTAATTTCTAATCTAATTCTTGTTATATGACCTTTGAGAAATCTGGGCCTAAGTGATTTGAACCTAAGGTCACCTCCTTAAAGTCAGAAAACCAATGTATTGTCTGCCTGAAGACAGAAACAGGTGATGGGGATATTTTCTATTTCAAAAGACAAAGATTCTCTCATTTGATATACAAGATTTCAATATAACCCCACCCTTTGTTTCCTGTTACAAGGAAGTGACATGGACTAGGCACATACTCCAAAATGTTTGGAATCAGAAACAGCAGTCCTGTAACCTAACCACCACTAGAACACACTCTGATTTCACAAAATCCTGGCCATCAAATCTTTAAATATAAGTAAAAAGTATAGGCAGCTGTAGGAACTAAATGTTGTCATTAATTGAGTGTACTGAAAATAGTTTTATTCTTTTTAATTTGTATAAAGGTTAAAGGGTTTTCATTTTTAAACAATATTTATCACAATACAGTAAAATTGCACTGCAAAACAAAAGACTGCTGAAGAGTATTTCAAATCCTTTAGGTTATGACTTTGTTTATTTGCTTTTTATCTAAAAAGAGATTTCTGTAGTGTTACCTGCACATTAGATGATAGTACTAAAATTTTATTTAGCAGCAATTAACTACTATTTCCCACTTGCTGTTTTTATTCCATTTTAAACTATTTCTCTTAAATCTCACTAAATTTATTTAAAAGCTGAAATAGATACATAACACCAACATGATTTTGAGAAAAATAATCTTCTATCAATATCATGAGAAGCATTTTTCACCATTCCAGTTCAAGAATAAAAATAAATGTCTCCACAAAATCATGCTGCTTCCAATTATTTGTTAAGATAAGTACATACCTCTGCTTCCATGTGATAAGCATTTTCCACTCTCCTAAAATCCTTTGTCACAGTGGTATTTTCTGCCTGAAACAGAAAAAGTCCAAGAGTATGATTACTAAACATTTGACGCAATTACACTAAAACATAAATTAGAAACCTACACTAATTAAAATCAGAAAAACATAAAGTATGCAAAAAGAACTCTGCCTGATGTTTTAAAACTTTCCTAAAAGTGACATAAAATGAATTCAGAAATCTATAAATGTTTGCTTAAAATTTCATGTCACTCCTTTTATAATTTATATTAGCTTGTAATGAAAGTATGAAGTTAGGGTGATATATATATGAGCAATTGTTTGCACATAAAGCATACTTAATGTTGAGTGTCAGCATTTTAAAAAATATTTAATTTACAAATATTTTAATACAAAATTACCAAATATGTATCATGTGCAACTCTGGGCAAGTTACTCAATATTCAATTTTTTGAGCCTTAGTTTCCATATTTATAAAATCAGGTTAATACCATGTACATCACATAGCATCGTTTTGCAGACTTAATGAGAAGTTATATATCAAGTAGTTGGCATAGAGAAAGCACTCACCAAAAGTTGAGACTATACCACTATGATATAAATATTTATTGAAACATCTAACCTGAGCCAGTTTGGTTTTAAAAAAGTAGTATTAATACTTACATATTCTCAGGGTAAATACAAGGCATATAATTCTGACAAAAAAGTTGAATTTCTTATTTGCTTTCCAAAAGGGTTTTTAAATTCAGTGACTAAAATCTTCAGCTACTTTCATTCTTTGGGGACAAGCAAAACTTGTATTTTATGTAATTTTTTTGTACCTTTCAAAATATATGTTAAATCAATATATGATTATGCCAAGCAATTTAATTATGTTATTTGAAGAAGACATGGTTGCATCTAAATTTTAAGATATAAACTATTTACAAGCAGTTTATGTTATCCAGAAAAATTCTTAAAAGTTTTAACCTAAGTTAAAAGCTTTTGACTCAAGTTCCAAATATCACTCTGATGTTGGTCAGTCCCATGAAAATATTAGTGCAACATTTTTATTATGAAAGTAATATCTACTCATTGTGGAAAATTTAGAATACAGGTTAAGTACAAAACAGTACAGTAGTTCTCCCTTGTCTACAGGGGATAACTTCCAAGAGATACCTGGAACTTGATACCATTTTTCAGTAATTTAGGACACTCTCTGCCCCCATCATCTTAAGCAGTTATGTCACTCATTTGTAAGAACTGGGTTCATTTGTCAAGAGAATACATTTTATCCTGGGATTGATCCTGTGATAGGTTCTTTGATGACTTTTTCCCCCAGTTTACATACATCAAGCTTCACTATTTGTGATTTACAGCTCTGTGAGGTTTGACAAATGCATAAAGTCATGTACGTACCACTCCAGTACCATAAAGAATAGTTCTTTCACCTTAAAAATCCAGCAGATACCTGAAACCACAAATAGTATCCAACCTTATGTATAATATTTTTTTTCTGCTCTGATAACCTAGACAGCTACAAGTGACTAATGAGTAGGTAGCATATACAGTATGGATACACTGAACAAGGTATGATTCACATCCCCAGGTGGGACAGAGCAGGACACAGAGATTTCATCACTCTACTCAGAATGGTGTACAGTTTTAAACTTATGGATTATTTCTGGAATTTTACATTTAATATTTTAGGACCAAGACTGACTGCAAGAATTAGGGGTCTGTACTATACATATTGCTTGTAATCATTTTTTCGCTTGATTAACATGAAACTTTTTGTCATTTAATATTTTATGACATGTAAACATACGTCATAAAACGTGTCTCATTTTTCACTTTTCTGCAACTTCACTTGATGAACTTCTGATTGAAAAATTATGAGAAATAATTTTATGAAAGGTAACCAGAAAGCAAAGTATTTTTTATTGCTATCTTTGTTTTTAATAGTGTTTTTTAAATAAAAATACATGCTAATCAAAGAAAATCTAATACTAGCAAAAATAACCAAAAAGTAGTAGCATTCTCAAATCCCATTACTGTTAATATTTTAGTAAACATTTTAATAAACCATCAATGCATATAAATGTATCTAGATCTATATACAGACTTTTTCATAAATAAAATTATATTGTACATTTTGTTTTTAACTATTGATTGACAGGGTCTTGCTTTGCTGCCCAGGCTGCAGAGTAGTGGTACAAGCATGCCTCACTGTAATCTTGAATCCCTGAGCTCAAGTGATCTTCCTGCCTCAGCCTCCTGAGTAGCTAGGAGGACGCCCGAATTTTCTAAAAATTTTTTTGTAGAGCTAGGATCTTGCTATGTTGATAGGGTGGTCTCAAATTCCTGGCCTCAAATGATCCTCCCACCTTAGCCTCTCAAAGTGTCGGGATTACAGGCATGAGCCACCACACTTGGCCTGAACTTTTTAAAATAAACTTTTAATTTTGGAATAATTTAAAATTTATGGAGAAGTTACCAAGATAGTACAGAGTTCCCATCTACCTCAATTTCAGACTTCTCTGATGTTAATGCTATAGTATATCTGTGTAAACTAAAAGCCAACATTAGCAGATTACCATTAACTAAACTCCAAACTTTATTTGGATTTCACCAGTTTTTCTATTAAATGTGCTTTTTACTACTACAGGATCGAATCCATGATACTGTATTGCATTAACTCATCAAGTCTCCTTAGTCTCCTCTGGTCTCTTGACAGTTTCTCAGTCTTCCCTTGCTTTTCATGACTTTGAAAGTTTTTGTCATGTATCTTGCAGAATGTCCCTCATTTTGATGTTTTCTCATGATTAGACTAGCGTTATAAATTTTAGGAAAGAATACTGTAGAGGTGAAATGCCTTTTTAATCACAACACATGTGGCAGTACATGGTATCCACATGACACTACTCAAGATACTAATACAGGTCACTTGGGTAAAGTAGTGTTTGCCAGTTTCTTCCACTGTAAAGTTACTATTTTCCCCTTTCCATACTTTATTAATTGGAAGCATGTCACTAAGTGTAGCCGACACTCACTCAATAAATACTACTTTGTTTATTTTGTTGTTCAATTGTTCTAGCTTTGGCCATTGGCATTTCTTTCAGCTTGGCTCCTTTATCTGTTTGAAATACCCCTTTCCTTTACTTGTTGAGCACTTTCTTACTTTCTGTTACAATATATTACAGGCTTATGTAGTTTCCCTGTCCCAGTCCTAGAATAAGCCATTTCTCCAAGAAGCATAGTACCTTTTCTTTGAGATTTGTATGTAGAACCAAGATCTGAATGCTGAGACTGCTCACTGCTATTGGGGTGTCATTCCTTCCAGGCTCTCTCAGTGGACAGAGCTAGGGTATATATATACACACATAGACACACACACATACATACATACATATATATATATATATATGCACACACATAAAATTTTGTTTTTCCATCTGTACAATATACAAAGCTAAACATGCGTTCACACTGATGTTTTCAATTCTAATCCTGAATCACAGAATTCATTTTAACCTTCCATTTTTATCTGTAACTTCCCTCTCTTAGAGTGAGAAACCTGGCTCCCACCATCCGCTATCCACTTATTTGTTTAATCTCAGTATACATGTAAAGCAGTTTCAGACTTGTTAACAAATACCCCTTTGGAAAACATATTTACCAACTAGAGCATACAGTTTTTGTATCTTTATTCTTCATCCTTATAATTTCCAGTCAAAACACCGTTTTCCAGTAATTTAGGACACTCCCTGCCCCCATCACCTTAAGCAGTTATGTCACTCATTTGTTAAGAACTGGGTTCATTTGTCAAGAGAATACATTTTATCGTGGGATTGATCCTGTGATAGGCTCTTTGATGCCTTTTTCCCCCAGTTTACATAAATCAAGCTTCACTATTTGTGATTTACAGCTCTGTGAGGTTTGACAAATGCATAAAGTCATGTATGTACCACTCCAGTACGATTAAGAATAGTTCTTTCGCCTTAAAAATTTCTCCGCGCATCTCTTTTAGTCAACCACTTCGCCCTCCAACAGATTGTTAACCACGAATCTGTTTTCGGTCCCCATATTATTGCTCTTCTCCAGGAGATCATGTGAATAGAATCATAAAATTCAAAGCTTTTGGTTCTGGCTTCTTTCACTGACTAATATGCAGCTAAGATTCACTCACATTGTTTTGTGAATCAATTCTCATTCCTTTTTATTGCTGAATAATATTCTTTTGCTTGGATGTACCAGAGTTTTTAAAATCCATTCCACTGCTGAAAGACATCTTGGCTGCTTCCAGTTTTAGAAGTTATGAATAAAGCTGCCATAAACATTTGTGTACAGATTCTTCTATGTACTTAAGTTTTCAATTCACTTTGGCAAATTATCCTAGAATGCTGACTTCTACGGTAAGTCTAATTTAACTGTATAAGAAACTGTAAGACTACCTTCCAAAGTGGCCATATAATTTTGCAATCTCACCAGCAATGAATGAGAATTCCTGTTGCTCTGCATCCTTCCCAGCATTTGGCATCAGTGTAACCATTCTAATAGGTACACAGTAGTATTTCATTGTGGTTTATTTTCCATTTCCCTAATGATAAGTAATGTTGAGTATCTTTTCATGTGGCTACTTGCCATCTGCATAAGTTCCTTGGTGAAGTGTCTGTTAAGATCTTTTGTGCATTTTTATTGAGCTGTTTGTTACTGCTGAATTGAGTTGTACATATGTTCTTGATAGAAGTCTTTTATCAGCTATGTAATTTACAAATGTCTTCTCCCAGTCTATAGACTGATTTTTCATTTTCTTAACAGATACAAGTCCTTTATCAGCTATGTAATTTACAAATATTTTCTCCCAGTCTGTAGACTGACTTTTCATTTTCTTAACAATGTTTTTCACAAAGTGAGTTTTTAATTGTGATAAAATACAATTTATCTTTTTTCTTTGATTCATGGACTGCGCTTTTTGGTAATACAGGATGAGCATCCTAAATGTGAAAATCCAAAATTCAAAAATCTCCAAAATTCAAAACTTTTTTTTAGCAACAACATGATGCTCAAAGAAAATGCTCCTTGGAGCATTTCGAATTTTAGATTTTTGGATTTGGGATATTCAGCCATTAAGTATATAATGCAAATATTCCAAAATAAAAATCTGAAATCTGAAACATTTCTGGTCCCAACATTTCAGATAAGGGATACTCAACCTCCGTATCTAAAAACTCATCTTCAATCCCAAGGTCACATAGATTTTCTCCTTTTCTTTTTTCTAGAAGTTTTGTGTTTTACTGTTGGGAAAGGCAATCTCATGCTATAGTCTTTTGATCTACACTCAACTGCCCAGGAATGGACCGTGGCCCTGGAACACTTGGTTACTAAGAGATAAAGTATCTTTCAGAGCTTGTGCTGGGCTTGTTTCCTGGTATGGGAATATCTTCCCCATTTCAGACTCAATATGTACTTTTTTGTTCTACTTTTTAAAGGTTGTATGTTGTATGACACCTGGCCAACCTCACACTACTGTATCTGTACCCTTTAGGAAGGGGACTGAGTCCTTCTGCTGCAGCACAAGAGATGTGCATCCTGGTCAACTGCTCCTGCATTAGCTTCTGGGAAGGAGTTGCTGGTCATGAGGGACTGACACCTACTACTGACTCTGATCTCACTCTTGTCTTTTCTCTACATAAGTAAGGTTTGTTCCATCCAGTGCTTGACTGCATTGTTTTCTTGGTGACTCTCATACTAAGATGCAGTGGGCAGAAGTGCTTGGACTTCTATCCTGATAACAGGCAACAGATGCTACATGCGCAATACTGACCAATTTTGAACAAAGTTTTGTATAAGGTGTGAGGTGACTGTGGAGGTCCATTTTTTTTTGCATATAGACATTTGACTGTTATAGCAACATTTGTTAAAAAGACTCCTTAATTTACTGAATTGCTTCCATACTCGTATTTTTTTTCTCTCTGAAAAACAATCTTAGAACCAGTAAAATACTTGCTCATTTTAGTCCAGTGACTTTTATTTTCTATTTTTTTAAAAAAATTTTATTATTATACTTTAAGTTCTAGGGTACATGTGCACAACGTGCAGGTTACATATGTATACATGTGACATGTTGGTGTGCTGCACTCATTTACTCGTCATTTACATTAGATATATCTCCTAATGCTATCCCTCCCCACTCCCCTCATCCAATGACAGGCCCTGGTGTGTGATGTTCCCCATCCTGTGTACAAGTGTTCTCATTGTTCAATTCCCACATATGAGAGGGAACATGTGGTGGCTGGTTTTCTGTCCTTGTGATAGTTTGCTCAGAATGATGGTTTCCAGTTTCATCCATGTCCCTAAAAAGGACATGAACTCATCCTTTTCTATGGCTGCATAGTATTCCAGGGTGTGTATGTGCCACATTTTCTTAATCCAGTCTATCTTTGCTATTATGAACAGTGCTGCAATA
This sequence comes from Mandrillus leucophaeus, assembly GCF_000951045.1. Taxonomy (NCBI): domain Eukaryota; kingdom Metazoa; phylum Chordata; class Mammalia; order Primates; family Cercopithecidae; genus Mandrillus; species Mandrillus leucophaeus. Next base: position 310,039 of record NW_012101702.1, read on the forward strand.
AACATATGTGTGCAAGTGTCTTTATAGCAGCATGATTTATAATCCTTAGGGTATATACCCAGTAATGGGATGGCTGGATCAAATGGTATTTCTAGTTCTAGATCCTTGAGGAATCGCCACACTGTTTTCCACAATGGCTGAACTAGTTTACAGTCCCACGAACAGTGTAAAAGTGTCCCTGTTTCTCCATATCCTCTCCAGCACCTCTTGTTTACTTTTTAATGATTGCCATTCTAACTGGTGTGAGATAGTATCTCATTGTGGTTTTGATTTGCATTTCTCTAATGACTGGCGATGATGAGCATTCTTTCATGTGTCTGTTGGCTGCATAAATGTCTTCTTTTGAGAAGTGTCTGTTCATATCCTTTGCCCACTTTTTGATGGGGTTGCTTGATTTTTTTCTTGT
>NW_012101702.1:311289-312856 GCF_000951045.1 Mandrillus leucophaeus
TGTCATCTGCAAACAGGGACAATTTGACTTCCTCTTTTCCTAATTGAATACCCTTTATTTCTTTCTCCTGCCTGATTGTCCTAGCCAGAACTTCCAACACTATGTTGAATAGGAGTGGTGAGAGAGGGCATCCTTGTCTTGTGCCAGTTTTCAAAGGGAATTTTTCTAGTTTTTGCCCATTCAGTATGATATTGGCTGTAGTTTGTCATAAATAGCTCTTGTTATTTTGAGATATGTCCCATCAATACCTAGTTTATTAAGAGTTTTTAGTATGAAGGGCTGTTGAATTTTGTCAGAGGCCTTTTCTGCATCTATTGAGATAATTATGTGGTTTTTGTTTTGGGTTCTGTTTATATGATGGATTATGTTTATTGATTTGCATATGCTGAACCAGCCTTGCATCCCAGGGATGAAGCCAACTTGATCGTGGTGGATCAGCTTTTTGATGTGCTGCTGGATTTGGTTTGCCAGTACTTTATTGAGGGTTTTTGCAACAATGTTCATCAGGGATATTGGTCTAAAATTCTCTTTTTTTGTTGTGTCTCTGCCAGCCTTTGGTATCAGGATGATGTTGGCCTCATAAGATGAATTAGGGAGGATTCCCTTTTTCTACTGATTGGGAGAGTTTCAGAAGGAAAGGTACCAGCTCCTCTTTGTACCTCTGGTAGAATTAGCCTGTGAATCAGTCTGGTCCTGGACTTTCTTTAGTTGGTAGGCTATTAATTATTGTCTCAATTTCAGAGCCTGTTATTGGTCTATTCAGGGATTCAATTTCTTCTTGGGAGGGTGTACGTGTCCAGGAATTTATCCATTTCTTCTAGATTTTCCAGTTTATTTGCGTAGAGTTGTTTATCGTATTCTCTGATGGTAGTTTGTATCTCTGTGGGATCAGTTGGTGATATCCCTTTTATCATATTTTATTGTGTCTATTTGATTCTTCTCTCTTCTTTATTAGTCTTGCTAGAGGTCTATCAATTTTGTTGATCTTTTCAAAAAACCAGCTCCTGGATTCATTGATTTTTTGAAGGGTTTTTTATGTCTATAGCTCCTTCAGTTCTACTCTGATCTTACTTATTTCTTGCCTTTCGGTAGCTTTTGAATGTGTTTGCTCTTGCTTCTCTAGTTCTTTTAATTGTGATGTTAGCGGTCAATTTTAGATCTTTCTTGCTTTCTCTTGTGGGCATTTAGTGCTATAAATTTCTCTCTACACATTGCTTTAAATGTGTCCCAGAGATTCTGGTATGTTGTGTCTTTGTTCTCATTGGTTTCAAAGAACATTTTTATTTCTGCTTTCATTTCGTTATGTACCCAGTAGTTATTCAGGAGCAGGTGTTCAGTTTTCATGTAGTTGAGCAGTTTTTACTGCGTTTCTTAATCCTGAGTTCTAGTTTGATTGCACTGTGGTCTGAGAGACAGTTTGTTATAATTTCTGTTTTTACATTTGCTGAGAGCTTTACTTTCAACTATGTGGTCAATTTTGGAATAAGTGCGATGTGGTGCTGAGAAGAATGTATATTCTGTTGATTTGGGGTGGAGAGTTCTGTAGATGTCTATTAGGTCTGCTTGG
>NW_012101702.1:315111-320481 GCF_000951045.1 Mandrillus leucophaeus
CTCTGGTTTCTCCCCATCTTTGTGGTTTTATCTACCTTTGGTCTTTGATGATGGTGATGTACAGATGGGGTTTTGGTGTGGATGTCCTTTCTGTATGTTACTTTTCCTTCTAACAGTCAGGACCCTCAGCTGCAGGTCTGTTGGAGTTTGCTGGAGGTCTACTCTAGACCTGTTTGCCTGGGTATCACCAGCGGAGGCTGCAGAACAGCAAATATTGCAGAACAGCAAATGTTTCTGCCTGATATTTCCTCTTGAAGCTTCGTCTCAGAGGGGCACCTGGCCATATAAGGTGTCAGTCAGCCGCTACTGGGAGATGCCTCCCAGTTATGCTAATCAGGGGTCAGGGACCCACTTGAGGAGGCAGTCTGTCAGTTCTCAGATCTCAAACTCTGTGCTGAGGGAAGTTTCTTCCCTTAGCACTCTCTTCAAAGCTGTCAGACAGGGATGTTTAAGTCTGTAGAAGTTTCTGCTGCCTTTCAGCTATGCCCTGCCCCCAGAGGTGAAGTCTATAGATGCAGGCAGGTCCCCATGAGGTGCGGTGGGCTCCACTCAGTTTGAGCTTCCCAGCTGCTTTGTTTACCTACTCAAATCTCAGCAATGGTGGACGCTCCTCACCCAGGCTTACTGCTGCCTTGCAGTTCGATCTCAGACTGCTGTGCTAGCAGTGAGCAAGGCTCCATGGGCATGGGACCGTCTGAGCCAGGTGCAGGATATAATCTCCTGGTGTGCCGTTTGCTAAAACCGTTGGAAAAGCACAGTATTAGGGTGGGAATGACCCGATTTTCCAGATGCTGTCTGTCCTGGCTTCCCTTCACTAGGAAAGGGAATTCCTTGACCCATTGCACTTCCCGGGTGAGGTGATGCCTCACCCTGCTTCAGGTCATGCTCCCTGGTCTGCACCCACTGTCTGACAAGCTCCAGTGAGATGAACCTGGTACCTCACTTGGAATGCACACATCACCAGTCTTCTGCGTCGCTCATGCTGGGAGCTGTAGACTCGAGCTGTTCCTATTCGGCCATCTTGGAACCTATCCCAGCCCAGTGATTTTTAAAGGGAAGTATGTGCAGTCTGAAAGCAACCCATATAAGAAGATAGTTATCTTGCTTCTCAATATAGTAAAATATTTGATAAATTTTGAAATTCTAAATAATATTACAGGGAATGGAGAAATAAAAATTGCCTGTTAACAATCAGACTGAGGTAGTCTAAGCATAACATAAACAGCGTTTCCAAGGGGACATAGAATCTAAGGAAAGTTTTTAACAGAGCCAAAGTTTCTAACAGAAACTAACAGACCTGTAACCACAAAAAATAATTAGAATTCTTTTTCTGCTTGATTGCTGTGCCTTTGGTAAAGGCACACCTAGCCTAACTTTAATCCTCTGGGTTTCCTATGAAAAAAAATCAATAAAATAGTCAGTTACCAATCTGTCCCTGCCTGCTTCACTGATCCTTCCCTTGCACTGCTCGGCATACGGCCAAAACCTGTAAGAGGCTCCTCCTGAACACCTGTTTCTGAAACACTCCTAAGGTCCTTTCGGATGCATTCTTCTTTGTTGCATCATGCTAAGTAAACCTAACTTTGTTTCACTATAGATATATTTCTGATAGTCTGGTTGGTGGTTCCCACACAGAGCATGAGATTTTTTGTTTATCGACAGGGCAGTGGTTCTCCACCAGATGACTTTGCCCTAGGGGACATTGCCAATGCCTGGAGACATTTTTTGTTGTCACAGTTGGGGAAGAAGAGTACACTACTAAGTGGATACACAAGATGATCAAGTGTCCCTGTGAAACTCAAACTGAGGAGGTTCCTGAGACATGGGCCTGCCAGTCTAAAAAGTTGAACAGTTTCAGGTAAAGGAGGACATGGTAGTCACTCCATGGGTGGGGGCCAGGAATGCTCCTAAATATCCTATAATGCACAGGACAGCCCCCAACAAGAAAGAATTATCAAATCCATAATGTTAATACTGCCAAGATTGAGAAAGCCTGCTATAAGGGGCACAAAACTGAAAATTATTGAAATATATCAGCCTAGTCTGCTAAGTTATCTTGATTAAGCTACTGTTTATTTCTAAATACAAAAGGCAGAGTTTTAAGACAAAATGGTCAAGACAGGAATAACTACTTAAGTAATATGGGTGTATTAGTCCATTTTCACACTGTTATAAAGATACTACCTAAGATTGGGTAATTTATAAACAAATGAGGTTTGACTCACAGTTCCACATGGCTGGGGCGGCCTCAGGAAACTTACAATCATGGCAGAAGGCAAAGGGGAAGCAAGGCACGTCTTACATGTTGGCAGGAGAGAGAGAGAGAGAGTGATAAGGTGCCACACTTTAAATCATCAGCTCTCATGAGAAGTCCCTCACTCTTACAAGGACAGCATGGAGGAAACTGCCCCCATAGTTCAATTACCTCCCATCAGATTCCTCCCTCAACACATAGGGATTACAATTCTAGATGAAATTTGGGTGGGGACACAGAGCCAAACTATATCAATAGGGAAGCACAAATCATGATGGTAACAATCTCAATAGCCATAAAAATTATTTTCATAGGAATCAAAAAGAGTAAACAAGAAGAAAACCCTAAAACTTCAAAAAGTCTTTTAAAATCTTTTGGTAAAACATCCCATCTATTCAGTATATATATTTTTAATTGTATTTATTTATTTTAGATTCAGGAGGTACATGTGCATGTTTGTTACACGTGTACACTGAGTGATGCTGAGGTGTGGGGTACAACTGATCCCGTTGCCCAAGTAGGGAACATAGTACCTGGTTACTTTTTTAACCACTTCCGTGCTCCTTCCCCACTTTTGGAGTTCCCAGTGTTTATTGTTCTTATCTTTGTGTCCATGTGTACCCAATGTTTACTTCTCACTTATAAGTGAGAACATGTGGTTTTCTATTTCTGCACTAGGGTAGGATAATGGCTTCAAGCCTTATCCATATTGCTGCAAAGTACATGAGTTTTTTCCTTTTTATGGCTACATAGTATTCCACTGTGTATAAGTATCACATTTTCTTTAATCCATTGTTGATGGGCACCTGGGTTGATTCCATGTATTTGCTATTGTGAATAGTGCTGCAATAAACATATAAGTGAATGTGTCTTTTTTGATAGAACAATTTATTTACCTTTGGGTATATGCCCAGCAAAGAGACTGCCGGGTTGAATGGTAATTTTATTTCTAGTTCTTTGAGAAATCTCCAAACTGCCTTTCACAGTGGCAGAACTAATTTACATTTCCACCAAGAGTGTAAGCACTCCTCTTTCTCTACAATCTTGCCAGTATCTGTTATTTTTTGACTTTTTAATAAAAGCCATTCTTACTAGTGTGAGATGGTATTTCACTGTGGTTTGGATTTGCATCTCTCCAATGATTAGTGATGTTGAGCCTTTTTTCATATGTTTGTTACCTGCTTGTACGGCTTCTTTTGAGAAGTGTCTACTCATTTCCTTTGCCTACTTTTTCATGAGATTCTTTTTTGTTCCTGCTGATTTATTCCTTATAGGCTTCTGGACATTAGACCTTTGTCAGATGCATAGTTTGCAAATATTTTCTCCCATTCGATAGTGTTTCTGTTTACTCTGTTGATCGTTTCATTTCCTGTGCAGAAGCTCTTTAGTTTAATTAAGTCCCATTTGTCTATTTTTTATTTTGTTGCATTTGCTTTCCGGGTCTTCAGCATAAATTCTTTGCCTAGGTCAATGTCTAGAAGAGTATTTCCTAGAAAACCAAAAAACTTTACAGAAAAACACAGCATTTAAATAAATGGACTGGGACACAACACTGTAAAATCAGCCATTATCCTGAAATTAATTCATAAACTTAACGCAAAATATAAATAGAAATTTTATTTGTTGTATAGAAATTTTCTACCCTCTGGAATTTCTGACTATAATTCCATGCTGTCACTTAAAATGTCCCTCTGTTCCTTGCAGACAGGGAATTTTTTCAGAAGAGTAATGAGGGGAGAACTTGCCCTACAAATGTTTTATGAAGATAATAATTTAAACAGAGTCGTATTGACACAGGACCATAACAAGGATCAAATGAACTAATTAATTCTGTAACTAATACAAGAACATTTGAAGATTACAAATAGCAATAACCAGTAACATTTCAAAGCAGTAGGTAAAACAAGGAATACGGAATCCTCATATCATACATCCTTCCCCTACTCCCTCTGAGCAGTAACTATGTGATTCAGGTAAGCCATAACAGGTCTAAACTATTTAGGATGATCACATCTGATTTACTACAGGATTAGGTTAAAAAATGGACAGAAATCCGAATCTAAACTAATTGGTCTGGCATTTCTCTGGCCACAAAAATAAGCTTAGGTTGTCTATTTAGAGTAAACTGTAGTATTTTTAAAAATAAATGTGGTTGCAGGAAACAAAGACTATTATTTTTCTTTTTAAGCTACAGTATAAGATGCAAGGCTTGGGAATGTTGCAGCCATTTTAGTATCACGCAGGAAGATGAAGGTAAAGCCAAGAGAACTACGTCAAAGTATGCAGAGCCTTGACAATGAAAGTTCATATTACAACTTGACTTTTCAATTATGTAAAGCCAGGTTCTTGCATGTGTAGTAAGGGAAAGACAGACTTCAGTAAATGGTGTCAGTACAGCTACTTACCTATGTCAAGAGAAAATAAAAGCCTTATCCTTATGCCAAAGTAAATTCCAAGCACAGCACACATATCTAATGTACTACAAAGGTTCCTTAAGAGACCAGGAAATATTAGTTAATAGTTCTATAAGGCTAGGTGTGGTGGCTCATGCCTGGCATTTCAGTGCTTCAGGAGGGCAAGGTGGGAGGATTGATTGAGGCCAGGAGTTTGAGACCAGCCTGGACAACACAGTAAGACCCTGTCTCTACAAAAAATTTAAAAAAAATAGCTGGGCATGGAGGTGTGTGCCTGTAGTCCGAGCTATTTGGGAGGCTGAGGTGGGAGGACAGCTTGAGTCCTGGAGTTTTAGGCTGCAGTGAACAATCATACTATCACCCTACTCCATACTGGGCAACAGAGTGAGACTTTGTGTTTAAAAAAAAAAAAGTTATATAGATTTATGCTTGAGAAGAACCCAACACACCCAATAAACATTATATACAAAGGTAGAAAAAATACAGAAAAAAATTAATGACTTTGGCTAAACAAAACTTTAAGATTTTGAATGTTCAATACTATAAACTAAGTTATACAGCAAATAAAAAACTGAGAAAAATTTTTGCAATATATGACAGGTTATTTACAATCTTTTTTTTTTTTTTTTTTGATTCAGAGTTTCACTCTGTTGCCCAGGCTGGAGTGCAGTGGCGTGATCTCAGCTCACTGCCACCTCTGCC
>NW_012101702.1:320531-327621 GCF_000951045.1 Mandrillus leucophaeus
TCCTCTCACCCTTAGCATCCTGAGCAGCTGGGACTACAGACGCACGCCACCATGCCCAGCTAATTAAAAATTTTTTTTTTTTTTTTTGATTCAGAGTTTCACTCTGTTGCCCAGGCTGGAGTGCAGTGGCGTGATCTCAGCTCACTGCCACCTCTGCCTCCTGGGCTCAAGTGATTCTCCTGCCTCAGCCTCCTGAGTAGCTGAGATACAGGTGCCCACCACCATGACTGGCTAATTTTTATATTTTTAGTAGAAACAGGGATTCTTCATGTTAGCCAGGCTGGCCTTGAACTCCTGACCTCACGTAATCTGCCTGCCTCAGTCTCCCGAAGTGCTGGGATTACAGATCTGAGCCATGGTGCCTGGCCAGGTTATTTATAATCTTAATTTTAAGGTTCTTATAAATGTAGTAAGGTAAGGACAATATAAAAATGGGCAAAATATTGTGAACTAGAAATTTGTATTTTAAAAGTTTAAGTTCAAATGATAAAGAAAAAAGAAATGACAGTATCAATTTTTGGACTACTAAGTTGGCAAAATTACAGAAGAAAATAATGCCTACTGTGCCAAGTGAAGGTATAAATGTATATTTTTAGAGTACAATTCTTCATAAGCCTTCAAATATACATAATCCAGGAATTAATGTCCAAAAAATATTACTAGTTGAGGATCCCTAATCCGAAAAACCAAAATGTTCCAAAATCTTAAACTTTTTGAGTGCCAACATGACACTCAAAGGAAACTGGAGCATTTTGAATTCTGGATTTCCAGATTACAAATATTCCACTGGTACATATAAAATACAAATATTCCCAGATCCACAACTTCCGAAATCCAAAACATTTCCGGTAAAGCATTTTGGATGGGATGTTCAACCTGTAATTACTGACATGTGTAAATATGTAGCTTACAAGGACATTCATCTTGTGACCATTTTTAAAAATGAAAAACTTTATCCAATGTCTATGTTCAATTTGTTGCCACTACTTCTTAATTTGGATGCCCCTAGAAACAGATCCTAAGACAAAAATTTGCATACAGTTAATTTTGAAGGTGATCCCAAGAAACAACATTAACAGAGTGGGATGCAAGACAGATAAGGAAAGAAAGGCACTAAAGGATGTGTTGTCAAGCAAATTACCACTGTGGTCAACTCAAATTTAATCCTGCAGAGAAACTCCAGGAACCAGGGTGGAACACATACCTCAGAATTATCCTACCCCAAGGGGTGAAGATGCTGAGGTCTCTTTCCATTCATTTCCCTCAGTCATTCTAGTTCCACATTAGCCTTCAGATGAAGGCTGGTGGGGCTTGGGGAGAGGACTTTAATTCCCTGGCATTACACTCTGGCCCCCTTTGCAGACAGAGTGGATTCTGGCACCCAGGGAAAGCTTTCAGGCAAAGAATTTACAAATGTTGTCAGATGGAAGCTGGGCCTGCATGCACACAAATGTGAAATGCCAAAGGATGTAAGCAGTGGTATCAATAGCATCAGTGACATCTTTCCTACCTAACACCTCAATTACCCACTGTCAAGAGAATAAAGAAGCAACACCCTGTAGTGGTTAAGAGCATGGACCCTAAGGTTAAAATTCTGCCACTTCTTGGCTATGACCGTGGGCAAGCAACCTGCCAATAATCACCCTGGTCCTCGGAGTTCTCATCTACAAACAGCCTTATCCTCATGTCCCAATCACCTCCTAGAAGCCTCCCCCAAATGCCATCATACTTGGGATTAGGTTTCAACATACAAACATTTAGTCCATTGCAAGAACTATATGACTTGATATGTCATGATACAAGGTAAGTTCTCTTCTGCTGCTCCTGTGGAATACCTCCTACTGGGTGTCAGGGTGGCTGAGGCGGTCTGTTGTGAAGCAAAAAGGAGAAAAGGGGTCTCTTTTTTGGCTGCACTCTGTTAGAGGAATCTTACAGTAGTTTTGCTCATACTGCAATGGGTTAAAGGGGTTAAACACTCCCTTCAGCATTTACTCCTAGTTCTCTCTTGCACTAGAACTTACATACGCATCCTGAATGACAGAAACACTTTTGTGAAGGGAGGACCAGACATTGTGAGGTCATTTTATGCCTATAGTAGGAGAAAGGAGAAAATAAAAGGGAAGCAGAGATATCAGGGTAATTCTTGGTAGCATTCACTATATACCAAATCTACTAGCTCCTTGATCTTGGATGCCCAGCTTCCAGGACTGTAAGATATAAATTTCTGTTGTTTACAAGCTACCCAGTCTATGGTTTTTCATTACAGCAGACCAAACAAACTAAGACAATATTAAGTGTTGTTTAAAAATGAACAGTGGGCCAGGTGCAGTGGCTCATGCCTGTAATCCCAGCACTTTGGGAGGCCGAGGCAGGGGATCAGTTGAGGTCAGGAGTTCGAGACCAGCCTGGCCAACTTGGTGAAACCCCATCTCTACTAAAAATACAAAAATTAGCCAGGTGTGGTGGAAGGCACTTGTAATCCTAGCTACTCGGGAGGCTGAGGCAGAAGAATCGCTTGAACCTGGGAGGTGGAGGTTGCAGTGAGCCTAGACCGCCTCCATTGTACTCCAGTATGGGCGACAAGAGTGAAAGTCCATCTCAAAAAAAAAAAAATAAAGACAAAAACAAAAATGAAAAATGAAAAGAAAGGCTTAATGTTTGTTGGTTGAATGAGTAAACATTGCTTAAAACTTTAAAACACTTTTCAATGAAAACCACATAGCTGAATAATTTGTTCATTTATTGTTTCATTGTTTCTTTTATTCATTCAGAAGGTATCTTCTAAGTAAACATTATGTGAAGTGTATGGACCGTAACTCATACAGGCAAAAAAAGAACAAATGGTCTCGGCTCTGGAGAAGTTTAGAATATGGAGGAGAGACAAGTAAATTAAGAATTATGATACAGGATAAGTTTTTATTACAAGTATAGGGAGTGAAGTGTTGTATGGCAGGGATTAGTGTTATATTAGGAAAGGAATGCCAGGAAGGTGAATTTGGGCAGATTTTTGTTGTTGTTGTTGTTTTGAGACAGGGTCTCATTCCATAGCTCAGGCTGGAGCTAATTCTTAAAGAAAAATACAATAGAGGGGAGGAAGATATGATAGGAAATGAGGATAGACAGTCAGGCTGTTTTGGCTTTTTTTTTTTTTTTTTTTAGATGGAGTTTCACTCTTATTGCCCAGGCTGGAGTGCAATGGTGTGATCTCAGCTCACTGCAACCTCCGCCTCGCGGGTTCAAGCAATTCTCTTGCCTCAGTCTCACAAGTAACTGGGATTACAGGCATGCACCACCATGCCCGGCTAATTCTGGTATTTTTAGTAGAGACGGGGTTTTGCCACGTTGGTCAGGCTGGTCTTGAACTCCTGACCTCAGGTGATGTGCCCTTCTTGGCCTCCCAAAGTGCTGGGATTACAGGCATGAGCCACCTTCAGCTCTATCTTTTAAGCAAAGGAGTTTGGATTATGAGGAGCCCTTTAAGCAGGGAAGTGATGTTTATAAACCTTACAGCTCAGAATTCTAAAGTTTAAAATGAATAAGGACTTTGTGAAGACCCATAATTCATCCTAATAATATAAATGATATTTTGTATTCTCTCCTGAACAAATTATCTACATGACTTCTTTCATCAATTAGCAGAGATAACTGTGAGGTTACTGTCCTTCTCATGTATTGAATTGAACACTGAATCTTAATATAATTACTGTAAGTTGGACTTAGTAATTTATTTACTTACTTATTTATTTGAGAGAGTCTCTTTCTGTCGCCCAAGCTGGAGTGCAGTGGTGCCATCTCGGCTCACTGAAACCTTCACCTCACGGGTTCAAGAGATTCTCCTGCCTCAGTCACCCTAGTAGCTGAGATTACAGGAGTGTGCCACCATGCCCAGCTGATTTTTGTATTTTTACTAGAGATGGGGTTTTGCCATGTTGACCAGGCTGGTCTTGAACTCATGGCCTCAAGTGATCCACCTGACTTGGCCTCCCAAAGTATTGGCATTACAGGCATGAGCCACCGTGCCCAGCCTATGTTGTTTTATAGAGTCATGTGAGCTCCATTTTTATTTTATGTAAATAACTTAAAAACTTGTTATCTTATTCAACTATGGCACTAGTAGCAGTTTTTAAAATGATTTTTCTACATATTAAACCCACTTTACTCACATTATTTATAATATTTGTATTTTTCTAAATTGTAAAATCGTTTGAAGAAATCTTGTCCAAAAGACTTTGTAATAACTCATATGTTTGTATTATAAAGGCAATGCAAATATCTTTTCTTGTTAAAAATAAGGACTTGCTTTTTCCGGGTATGGCATTTCTTGCAATAGACTGGAAGTAACAATGTCTGCACTTTTACCAACTTAATGTTATCCTGGATAAGTCACATCTGTGGCCTTTGGGGTCCTACTCTGTAAAATGAGAAAACTGAAATAGTTCATCTCTATGATTTCTAATTTTCTTTCATTCTAATTATCAGCAGAATTGGAAGCAACTTACATTCTGGTTTCAGGAATACATGAGTTCAAATATTGCCCTACCTAAAGTTCACAGCATTGTTTAACCTCTTTAAATTTGGAAAACGGGGTTATTAAAACACGCCTAACAGTGCTATTGTGTGGATTAAATGATGGTTTCAATCTTTTTTTCTTTCCTTAGGAGTAGGCTTAAGGTAAGATTTGCTTAGTGATTTGTCTCATGGACATCTCCGTTAAAAGTATTTCATGTATGTGGTATCCACAATACTGCCTTGACTTTTTCTTTTAAGTTAAACCTAAGAAGGCCGGAGAAATTTTGGGGAAATCATTACAAAATGAAAATCATTATAAAATGAAAATGGACGCAACTTCTTCCCCACTCCCCAACGTTACTGTTTGCGGAACATATTCAAGAACCATTCCATGCAAAGTTTTACATGATCGGAAGGAAGCAGGTCGTGCTCTTCACTTGCCAATTCCATGGTGCAGAATAAAAACAAAACAAAACAAAATATTTAGTGTCCAGCACTCCACTTGGGCAAATATTTACAACTAACATTTCAAGTTTTACCATTTCATCAGTTCAAATTTAAAACAAAATTACTGAAGCAAATATCGCCTGATAAAAACCTACCCAATTTGCATTCTTTCATTTTTAATTTGCCTGAGGCCAATAATTACCTTCGTCTAGGAGAAGAATGGTTCAAATATTCACTCTGCCAGGTCCAGGCGTCCCGGAGTACCCTTGCGACAAAGACGTCCTAAACGCTCCAGACCCTCCACATTTCCCTTCCCTCTAGAGCCGGCCGTGGGGCTCGACCATCTGCCAACCCTTTTGTGTCGTCCGGCTCGTATTTCCTCCCCCGCGGAGATCTCACCTGCACGCCCTGCTGCTGGAGGCTCTGCGTGATGTAATCTAGACGGCGACAAACGCTCTTTTTGGCCTCGGCTGCCGCCTCCTTGGTGCTGCTCACTCGCATCACCACTTGCGCCCGGTCCGGGCCCCCAGACACTTCTGAGGTTCCGCTTACGTGCACCTCACGGGTAGCAGTTTGGGCTTGTGTTGAGGAGAGCGGGTGGCGGAGGCCGGGTAGCGTCTCTCCGCCTGAGACCAGGTTGTTCGCCGGGCCCCTGTCAGCCCAGGGAACCAGTTCCACGAACACCCGGGTCGGAGGGGTCTTTTGCAGAGACATAGCGATAGCAGCTCGGTTTCCATAGTAACTACCGGCAGACGGCGGCCGAAGGGGCCAATGCGCGCCAGGGCTTTCCTGTGCACGGCGCAAAGTATACCGGGATGGCTGTGGAGGCCGCGGAGTTTGTGGCGGGCGCAAGCTACGCCTTGTTGATCTTGCCGCATCTTTTTTACTAGGTGTCGGCTGAGTGAGTAGCTACGGTTTTTAACATATTTACCTTACGGCCTTCAAAAAATGTTAGCGGGCTTTCTCTGTGGCCTCCTCAGTGAGCCCTGGCCTTTCTCGCAACTCCTTGGCGTCCCACCCGCGTCTCTGTACCTCAGAGGAAGAAGAGTAGCGAGGCCAAGCGGGTGGTTTTAGATTTCTCTGTGATTGCACCCAGCCGTGTCTTTTCTGACTTTACCGTCCCCGCTTGGGGTACAGCTTTTGAGGCTCCCTGGGCCACATTTTTGTGGTTCGTGAGAGGTTTCAGTTGAGGTGAACTTTTTGCCCCTGTGATCTTGGACAGTTTATGATTCTTCGTATCTCAGTTTCATCTTCTCTAAAGCAGCGTTGATAATATTTTTGTATTAATAATATATATTGTTTTCGAATATATAATATATTAATAATAATATTATCAAAGCAATGTTGACAATATTTTTCACTTTTGCTATGTGCTTATAAGGTGCCCATTGTATGTAGAGTGCGTTGCATATGGAAAGCAGAGTGAACATAATGGATGTCTGTAAAAATAGCTATGGCTTTGGCATCATTTTCATGTCTCCCCATTTTTTTCTAAAATCCCTGGAATAGTTCGGTCCTTGAACTCGGACAGGAGAGATTTAGGTGGTATCAAAGCACATCCAACATGGACATTGCTGGGCGTGTACAACTTGGAGTTTCTCTGTACCCTTTTCTTGAGAGAACCTTTAGAACACAACCCTCAACTTCCCGTCTTCTGGATTCTCTTCCTAGCACTAAGCAATGATCTTTGTAAAAATAGCCCCACTGGCTTATACCTCTTTACTGTCTGAATTTTATTAAGAGAATTGAGGGGGGAAAAAAGAATTTTGAATAACTGGTTTTAGAAGGATAAGAACTATTGTTTTAAAAGGAACCTGAAAAAGCTGACAGTCCTCTTGTAGTTTCTTCACCATTGTTTTTTCTGTTCTTTTCGATTAGTATAATGCAACTAAATCAAATGGTACCCCCCTCCTTTAATTAGGCTCATCACTGGATTAACATAATTTTGTGTATATTCATCCTGTTCGCTGAACACAATTTTAATTTAAAAACTAACGTTAAGAGCTTTCCCTCATAGTCTTTTATGATTTAAGACACCCAAAATAATGTTTCTTAAACTTGCTGGAAAATTATTTTTCCGTTACGATAAATGTGGAAGAATATAGCCTCCAAAATAAATTATTGAATGAATGAA
>NW_012101702.1:327671-327894 GCF_000951045.1 Mandrillus leucophaeus
GGTTACTGAAGCTTGTGCATTTGTCACGTAGTTCTCGTGTTATGGTTTTCATCTCCATCAGTTCTTTTAAGGTCTTCTCTGCATTGATTATTCTAGTTATCCATTCATCCATCCTTTTTTCAAGATTTTTAGTTTCTTTGCGCTGGTTATGTAGTTCCTTCTTTAGCTCTGAGAGGTTTGATCAACTGAAGGCTTCTTCTCTCAACTCGTCAAAGTCATTCTC
>NW_012101702.1:327982-329354 GCF_000951045.1 Mandrillus leucophaeus
CTGGGATTACAGGCATGGGCGACCACGCGCGACCCATTGTAAGCTATATTTTTTAAAAATGTATACCTTACATCATACATTGAAAATGATAAATGAGACCAAAAAGAAAAATAACTGGAAGAACCTATATATAAATATAAATATTCTGGGGGATGAGAAGGCTGGCTTTAATCATAATTTCATGTGCAGCAACCATAAAGGAAAAGTTTGAAAAATTGGACTTTCCAAAAAAAATCAGTTATATAAAGCAAAATGAAAACAAAGGTGGGGGGCAAATAAATTGGGAAAAATGTTTGTTAATGTTTATTGTGTATAAAGGGCTAAGAGTCTTAATGCCTAGAGAGCTGTTATTAGAAGAAACAAAAGAAAAATAATGAACACTGAGGCAAACTGCATTAGATTGCATTAGAGTGCCATTGCCATAACAAAAGTCTTTAAGCTTCAAAGACTTTGGAGCTTACACAGCACAAATTTGTTTTCTTATAGTTCTGGGGCCTAGAAGTCCAAGATTACGGTGTCAGCAGGTTTGGTATCTCCCAAGGCCTTTCTCTTTGGCTTGCAGATGGCTACTTTCTTGCCGTGTCCTCACATAGCCTTGCGTCTGTGCACATTACCCTGATGTCTCTTTCTAGAGCCTCACCTTTATGACTTCCATTAAACCTTAATTACCTCCTTAAAAACCCTATTCCAAATACAGTCACTTTGAAGTTAGCACTCCAACATATGAATTTTGGGGGATACAATTAAGTCCACAATACAGACCAAGAAAGCAGAAATGTTAATAGTCTGTAGGATGAAAAAAAAAAAAAAGTTTATCCTCCCCAGTAGTTTAAGAAATGCAAATGTAACTGCAGTGTAATGTCTGTTTTTGAACTATCATTTTGGCAAGTAATGAAGTCCATGAGAATAGAGAAGAAATAGATAATACTGGATTTTGAAAGAAGAATGAATTAGTTCTTTGTGACAGAACTATAAATCAGTAGTATATGAAAGAGAAGGATAAGCCTAAACTGACTTAGGTTTTCAGCTGGAATGATTGGGAGAATGAATGAAGAGGATAGAGCTATTTGTTCAGACCATACTAGCTCAATTCTCTCTCAGAGTCAAGGCTGAGCCCCTAGCAACTGTTTTGAATAAGGTGACTACCAAGTTGATTGGACTAAGAATAGGTACCTAATTCCAGTTGAATCTGTTGGAATTTTTCACACGAGAATCTGTATTTATTTATTTTTTCTTTTTTTTTTTAGTTATACTTTAAGTTCTAGGGTACATGGGCAAGACGTGCAGGTTTGTTACATATGTATACATGTGCCATGTTGGTGTGCTGCACCCATTAACTCGTCATTTACATTAGGTATATCTCCTAATGCTA